>NW_012101388.1:0-20627 GCF_000951045.1 Mandrillus leucophaeus | reverse complement strand
TTTTTTTGTATTTTTTAGTAGAGACGGGGTTTCACCGTGTTAGCCAGGATGGTCTCGATCTCCTGACCTCGTGATCCGCCCGGCTCGGCCTCCTAAAGTGCTGGGATTACAGGCTTGAGCCACCGCGCCCGGCCGACCTTCACTTTTTAAACATCTAATCTGACAAGTTCAGTCTTCTCAACAGAATGATTAATTTATCTGCATTTAACAGAATCACTGATTTGAGTTTATATGTATATACCATGTATTTTCCTATACAGTTTCACAGAACTGTATTATTCTTTCCTTTGAAATAATTGAAGACTAGTATTAATTTATTTTCCTAGAATTCAACTTATTATTAATTCATTATTTTACTATTTATATTTGGTTACCCTAAAAGGACGAGAGGAAAATGTATTAAGCCAGTGCTTAGTGTTCACACTGGAGTCGTAAGATGTAAGTAAAATGTAGCAAGTATGTTCAGGTGCAGCCTTCTCTAGTGTGGTGATACGTGTGCACAGATGTTAATATAATTTTGTATATATAGTTACAAGCAAAGATGGGAGAAGGACAGCTTGTGAATTAGATTGTGTATCAATGCTATCTGGGCTTGGTGCTAGGATGTTATGTTGGATCTGGGTAAGTAGATACATATCAAATCTCCCAAAGTGCAGGGAGGACAGGGTTGTATGGACTGGAAATCAAGGTGGCCCCCCATTTTGTTCAACCTGAATTATCTTGCACTCGCTACCAAAGTCACTACTTTACTACAAATAACAAATATGACAAAAGCAGGAGAAAAGGGCTTGAATTTCAATATGTTATTTTAAATAATCAAAGACGAAGATGAAGCATATAATGCCAACCAATGATAATAAAAATGGGCTAGTACATTAAAATGTGTAGTTGGAAGGACTGTTCTTATACATATCTTTTCAGATGGAATCTTTTTCAGTTGTTCATATTTGGGAAAAACAAATAAAATAACCTTTATTTTGAGATACTGGTCTGGGCATCAAGTTAACATGCAGGACGTGATTGACTTAATGAGGAAAACTAGAAATACTATGATCTCCTATAAGAAAAGATTGGGTGTAGATGGACAGGATGTATTTAATCAATAGTCCCTAATAAATAATTAAAATAATTTGGGACAAAATTTTTCTTTCAGTTACCTTTAAAATTCTGTGAAGAAGAAATTACAGATGTTCTCTCTTTAAATACTTTTATTATTTTGTCTCCATTCCCAGCATAACTTGTAACTTTGTTAAATTTCTTGTGACTTTTTTCTTTCTAATCAGAACCTTTCAAGGAAAAGTTCTACATTTTGACATTCCCTGTTACATAGCCTTTCCTGAATTGGTATTTTCTTTGATTTAGCCTCATTAAAGGCTACAGAAATATTAAGGTCACATTTTTATTTATAAATGGTATTTGAAAAGTCAGTGCAATTGTCCATATTGTGAAATGAATTGCACGGGGACCTCTGTATGTACTAAGGTAGGATTAGTTGGAGAAAAATCTTTCATCGAGCAAACGTCCATCTTTGATATTAGGTCAGGTGTCTGCATTATGAACTCCGAATCAGTCATCAGCCTGTCTTCTCTCCCTGACACAGGATCCTAAATGGTAAACTATTATTTCCTGTGACAGATTATTTTTGCCCTTTCATTTTTTTCAGCACTTTTTCTATACTTCACTGTTCAGTAGAGGATAAGGAAGTAGTTTTCTAGCTGGACATAGAACACTCATCCTAATTGCCAAGGTCACACAAAATAATTACATTTGACGATTACTGGCACCATATTGATGTTTCAAGTTAAAAACTACGTTTTCATGGCACTATTCTCTCCCTTCTTCTTTACTCTCTCACTTTTTTAACACTCCTTTTAACTGTCCTGTTTTTCATCAAAGAGAGGGTACACAGCATTCCAACTCATGAAATGGCCAACAGTAAATCATATTCTAATGGATATAGCTTGACTTTTCCCTAGTGTAATTTAAACCATTACTCTATTTATCCTGCAGTTCTTGTAATTTTGTTTGCTTTTCTCCCAGCTTTATCGAGGTGTAATTGACAAATGAACATTTTACATATTCAAAGTGTACAATGTGATAATTCGATATGCCTATACATTGTGCAATAAAGACCACCGTCAAAATAACACATCCATCACCATACATAGTTACTGTGTATGTGTGTGTATGTGTGTTTGTGAAGATAAACCCTATATTCTCAAGAATTCTTAAACTTTAGCTCTACTACTCCAACTATGAAACATTAGCTCTACTACTCCAACTATGAAACATTAGTTCTACTGCTCCAACTATGTTTGGTTGAAAATATTGTGTTCTAAAATAATTAGTAATCATAGAGTAAGCACTACAGTATATGCCCTTCTTCAAAGGAGAATAAGGTTTTAAAAAAATGTAGACCAAAAGCTAAGTGACCGTAAGTAACTTCCTGTCTTAGTCCATTGTATGTTGCTGTAACAGAGTAACAGAGTGGGAAATTTGTAAAGAAAATAAATTTGTTTTTTGACAGTTCTGGTGGCTGGGAAGTTCCAGGTTGGTGGGCCCGTACTTGGCAGGGTCTTTTTGGTGCATCATCACATGGCAGCAGGAAGGAGGGCGAGAGATTGAGTGCGTGTGTTTGCGCATAGAAGAAGAGAAAGAGACCCAAACTTGCTTTTATAACAATTCCCACTGGCAATAAGAAACTCATTCTCATAACAAGGACATTAATTCTTTCACATTCATGATGGCACAGCCCTCGTGACCTAATTGCCTCTTAAAATTCCCACCTCTCAACACTGTTACCTTGGGTAGTGAGGTTTCTGACACATGCTTTTTGGTGAACACATTCAAACCATAGCACCCCATCCCCACCCCATTGCAGTCTGGCAGAGGAAGAGCTATGCCCTTTGCTAGATGTAAATAGCATTAATCCTAGTCCTTTGTTCTCATATTCTGTACTATTCTTTTGCTTGAGTTTAAAAATGGGCTCTCTGGTTGTGTGAGAATGTGCAAGTTGCTTGATAGGGTATATGAAAATTTCACAGAGTATAAAATCATAGAGGTTTCGTGTTTACAGTTATTTTCTTCCTGTAAACATAAAATTTGCTTCTGGGAATTTGTAAATTTATGGTTAAATCACCTTCATCCAACAAGGTTCAAGAGGATCTGATCCTTATTACAGTGCTTATACGTTTGCCCCTACTATTACATTTTAGCCTTTAGTGATCTCATTTGAAAGCCTGGGCTGCTAACCAGGACACTTCTTTCTTTGTAGGTCTGGCTTTAATTTCTTTTTTCTTTTTCTTTTCTCAGCACTGTGAGACTAGAAAGTTTTGCCTGGGTTTTGGCCTTTTATAGGATGTTTTCTTCTTGGTTTCTTTTTTCACACAAATAAGGATCAGCAGATGTTTGAGACAAAATATGATGGTAAATACCGGGCTTAAGTCTCTGTGGTTGTCTGATACCCATTATCTTGGGTACTCAATTTTTGCCATCCTTAGTAACTCTGGACAGCATTGACCCATTTTTGTAAGGCTGCTGAAAGCATGACCCTGGGCCCAGGGCTGTGGGCACGTTATCAATTGTCTCAAATGAACTATTAGTGGAAAATGATGGCCTTGCCTGAATTCATTTGCTTTCTTCCAAGGATCTTGACCACTTCATCCTGGCTAACTCAATTGGTCTGTAGTTCATTCAAAGAGCTATTGTATGTTTCTCTCCGATTATTATAGCTTATGTCATCAGAAGAGTTTGATTAAAAACTACCCATTATAGCCGAGAGCAGATATATAGCAGTATAACAGATGATGGAATTTACTTTTCTCATTTTCTAGGAAACCTACAGACCCAAAGCCATACAAGCTTATTAGTGCCACAGTCAGAAATGGGATTCTTGAGAGAAGGTAAAAATAATGGTGCACTGATTCTTGAATGCAACAACAGCTTAAAAAAAAGGGAAATCTGCTTTCCTGACTTCCTATATTGCTATGCTAGTTTCCATTGCGTGAACTTAATGAATATATTAGAAATGGGAAGGTGTGATATAATCCATCAGACCATTAAAGAATCACTGCTTAAGATAGATCAAAAAATTCTCTACCATTTTCATTTATGAGGAACACCTTCTGCTTTCAAGTCAAAGAACAAGAGAAAAATTATTTCAATTATAAGCCTTTTTGTAGAATTTTCTCCAGATACCTGATTTTAACTTTTTATTTTTATGCTAGTATTTAACATTAACTAATTAGATACCAAATTTATTTTATGTATTAAAATATTAAAAATGTATAATAATGACTGGTAAATATTTTCAAAATATTCAATACATGTTAACCACCATTTCTATCCACTCTAATGTTATTTTCTTATTTGCAAATATATTTCTATTTTCTCAGATTCTCTTATTCACAAAACCACTTCCAATTCCTTTCTGGATTGGGTTTTTTAAACACATTGCAGTTAGTTTATGAGTTGAGTTTCTACATACCACAAATATAAAGATGTTTAGTAATTTTAAAAATAAAATACAAAACAAATTTATTTCATTATATTAAATTTATATTAAATTGCCTTATACTTTCACCTTGTACTGAAAATCCTATTTGATTTTAGATGAGTTATAGGTTGTGATTTAAGCTGAATTTTTGCCATTTTTTAAAGTGTTCAAAGTATTTATTAACCCTTTTAGGAGAATTCTGCTGTTGGCAATATGGCTGTAAGTTATTTAAATGCTATTGAATTGAAAGAAAAAAACACAGGTTCAAAATAAATAAATACCTATATATAACTGGAACTATGACTAATAAGTAATTACTGTAAAACTGCAACTGAAACAAATTTAGCAAAATTTTCCAATGTTTACTTCAACTATACTAATCTATATGTTAAATCACTTTGTGGATAATTAACAGAAATGTTTTAAATAATAATTTTGTTAAGTTGTAATTATGGTAATCATAGAGTTGTATCTTCTGTCCAATACCATAATTTATTCAATAATATTTTTATTATATATTAGGTTTCTACTTGCAAGCTTCTGGGTTTGGAAGGATTATATAAACTTTGAATTATTTAAAGTTGCTTTGGTAATAAAATAGAGTTGATTTATTTTAGGAAATGTAGTAAAGCAATCTGTATACGTATATACACACACATATATATCAGTGTTAAAATAATTCACAAATAGATATTTGAAAGTATTTTTAAAACATTTTATAGAATTTTAAAAATTGAGAAAATTATATAATAAGTGATTATATATCATATCTGTTTATACAGGCACACACATAAATATACATCTTGGATGCTAAAACTTTTGAAAGTAAGGCCCAAAATCATGAGGTCATGACCCTTCATTCCTTAGTCTTTCAGCATCCGTTACTAAGAATACAGGATGCTTCTCTGTAATTATCATTATTTCCAAGAAAAGTAGTTATTTCAATAATATAATTTTGTATGGTATACAGTTTATTTTATCCAATTGGTCCTAAATTTTCATATTTTTTCAAATCAAGATTAAATCAAGGCTATTGTCTTTCATTACAGAATTATCCACATACTTTTTTCATGACATTAACTTTTAAAGATATGTTAGTCTTTTCTTTTTGTAGGCCCAAATCTGGGTTTTGATTTTTGTTTCTTGTTTTTCCTTTTTCGCTTCCTCATAAAAAGATCCAGGCTAGTCATTTACTAGTGTTGCTTCATATGTTGTTTTTAATTAATCAGTAATCCATCATGTGAATTTGAGACTGAATGTCTAATTCCATAACTTCCTTTCTCCCAGCGATGAACCTTGCCTGAGTTACTCACTGGGAATTGAAATACGGAAATTTTTAAATTTTGTCATTCTTCCACATTTTGCTCTCTTTACGGAACTTTTTCATTTGATCCCCACTTCTTGCATCGTCAGTCTTTCTCTTACATACACATACACACAGAAACACAAATACAATTAATATTCACAATGTACTTTATCTGCCCTGAATTGGAATCATTAGTTTTGCCAAGGAATCCTGGTTTCTTTTAGTGGCAACTTATCCTTAGAAACAATGACCCAGATGCTGTGTGTGCTTATGGCCAATGCGGCGTGTCTGCTTCTAGCCATTTTTGATGTCAAATTACCAATATATTTTAAAATTTCACAATTTAAATGTTGTGTCCTTTCATTCCCCATGCCGTATTTGTGTCTTTCTTTTTATACAGCAAGATGTTTGTGTGATCATATCATTCCCTCTGTTCTATTCCATGAGGTAATTAAATAATTTTGAAATTACTACACCATCATATGTTTATACATTTAACTTTTTTTTGTACAGATCAGGTCAAGATTTCTCTTTTTTTTTTTTTTTTTTTTTTTTGAGACAGAGTCTCAGTCGGTCACCTGGACTGGAGTGCAGTGGTGCAATTTGACTCACTGCAACCTGCAACCTCTGCCTCCTGGGTTCAAGTGATCCTCCTGCCTCAGCCTCTTGAGTAGCTGGGATTACAGGTGCCTGCCACTACGTCCAGCTAATTATTTTGTATTTTTAGTAGAAGCAGGGTTTCACCATGTTGGCCAGGTTGGTTTTGAACTTCTGACCTCGTGATTCACCTGCCTCAGCCTCCCAAGTGTTGGGATTACAGGCATGAGCCACCGCACCCGGCCAAGATTTCTTCAGCATGTTGCACTAGGAGTTTAGAGTCAAAGTACTGTATATACTTAGTTTATTTCTTGGTGTTTGATGAGGTTTTCAGAATTATGCATAATTTCATTTATTTATATCTATATTTACATTTAAATGTCAAAGCCTATTATTTTTAATCAATCATTTTTTTACATATGTAAAAATTGTTTAAAATTAAATTATGTAAAAATGTATACCCAGGAACTCCTGTTCCCATTAAGTGAGCTCCTGACATTATTACTATTTCAAAGGGTACCCATTTTCTTTAAAACCTAGCTTAGCCTTTTATTGTTTCTTCTTTAAAATAAAATAATTAATTAATAAAATAATCAACAGGTAACATAATAAATGTAAACATTCGAATCTCATTTCTCTCACTTGAAAATATGTAATTGAAATAACTGCGTAACAGTTCATTAATATTATCTTTTTCTTTCTTTTTTCCTTCACTCTTCTTTTCTTTTTGCTTGTTTTTTGGCTACACAGTAGTTCTTTTAGTGGACATATCACCCACTGACTTAAATTAACTAGTCCCTTATTAATCAGCATTTTTTATTGCTTTTTTTTGTTACATATGTTATGAATATATTATTTTAAAGCAGAAGAGCTTTGTCTTTGGGGCATCATACTTTTTGTTTCCGATCAGTATATTTTATTATTTCAACATGTTTGTTTTTTAAAGGCCATGCTAATTTCATTTACTTTGTATGCGTTGACTCCTATTAGAATTGTTAAGACTCAGTTTATGGCCAAGAATGTAGTCCATCTCAATGAATGTTCTGCATGTTCTAGGAAATAACATGCATTCTACTGGTATTGTATACAGAAGTGATCCCCAACCTTTTTGGCACCAGGGACCGGTTTTGTGGAACACAATTTTTCCACGAACTGGGGTAGGAGGCGTGGTTCCGGGATGATTCAAGCACATTATATTTATTGTGCACTTTATTTTTATCATCATTACATTGTATTATGTAATGAAATAATTATACAACTCACCATAATGTAGAATCACTGGGAACCCTGAGCTTGTTTTCCTGCAACTATGTGCTTCTATCTGGGGATGATGGAGACAGTGACAGATCATCAGGCATTAGATTCTCATAAGGAGTGTGCAATCTAGATCCCTCACATGTGCAGTTCACAGTAAGGTTCATGCTCCTATGGGAATCTAATGCTGCCACTGATTGGACAGGAGGTGGAACTCAGGCAGTAATGCCAGCAATGAGGAGCAGCTGTAAATATAAAAGAAGCTTTGCTCGCTTGCCCACTGCTCATCTCCTGCTGTGCAGCACAATTCCTAACAGACCACAGACCAGCACCAGTCCATGGCTCAGGTGTTGGGGACCCCTGGTTTAGAGCGTCTGGTCAATGCCACGTTGGTCAAGATGTTTGGTAGCTGTGATAGTTAATTTTATGTGTCAACTTGAGTGGTTAAGGAATAATCAGATAGATGTAAAATCATTATCTCTTAGTGTATCTGTAGTGGACTTTCCAGAATAGATGAGTGTTGAGATCTGTAGACTGAGTAAAAATGATCTGCCCTCACCATTGTGCACAAGAGTCATCTCATCGATTGAGGGCTCAGACAGAAAAATAAAAGGCAGAAGAGGAACACATCCTTTCTCTGTTCTGGAGCTGAGACATCCTCTTCCCCTGACTTGGACATGAAAATTCTAAGTTCTAAAACTTTCAGCCATGAAGGCTTATCCAGCAGCTTCCCAGTTTCTTAGGTCTTTGGCCCCCAGTTGAGAGCTACACCATTGATTTCCCCAGTTCTCAGGACTTGGCACTCAGACTCAATTACACCACTAGCTTGCCTAGTTCTTCAGCTTTCAGACAGCATATTGCGGGACTTCTTGGCCCCCATAATTGTATGAGAAAATTTACATAATAAATCCCCTGTTATATATCGCTCTTTAAAATAGTTTCTGTTTTTTTGGAGAACACTGACTAGTACAATAACATTTCTAAAGTATTCTATTTTATTACTGTTTTTCTATTGACCTTACCTGCCAATTGTTGAGAGAGACGTTAAAATGTTTGATTACATATGTGTATGTCTTTTTTCCTGTAATTTTATGTCTTTATTTTATATAATTTGTAACTCCATCATTAGATACATAAATGTCTATCTGGTTTAATGTACTATTGATGAAGGAACCCCGTTATTATCATGAAATATTAACTTTACGTGTAGCAACATTCTTTGCTCTGAAGTCAACTTTGGTAATAATTGCCATTTGAATTTTTCCAGTTTCACTGGTGTTAGAATGTCATATATTTTTATAACCTTTATATTTCAGTTGTTTTGCATCTTTATATTTGAATGAGCTTCTTATAGGCTACATAAAGTTAGGTCTCGTTTCTGTGATTGTAAGTATGTCTCTGTGTTTTCAACTGTAGACCTTCAATGTGCCAAGCAATATGCTTTATGGTGGGTGAACAAAACTATAATCAGACTGTATTCTCAAGGAGCTAGCATTGAGTTAAAGAAGTTCATATATACCCAACTAACTACATACAATGTGAAAAGGCAGAGCAGGTAATCTAAACAGAATATTCTGAATTCTCAGAAGGTGCAGTAATATTAAACCAACCCATATTATATGTTATTCTGAGCATTTAAACAATTATACAAGTTGTTCAATAAACTTGCTATTAACGATATTTAAATTAAGGTAAATAATTTAAAATATAATAATCTATCATGTAAAACCATAACACAAGTTAATATTTTGCCATTCATCATTTTCTCAGTCCAGTAGGTGAAGGCCAGAGAAACCAAATACCAAACAAAATGAAAACCACTTTTACTGCAGAAAATAACTGAACCTGCAAATAAGCAACAGTCTCCCATGCTGAGACATTCTTGGGTTCAATTGGGGAAAAATGAAAAGCTGCGGGGAACGATATATGAAAAGCAATTGGAAAACCAGGTGAACTGGATAAGAAAAAATAACATCCTACTACATATCAAATGTGCATCAGTGAAAAACAGTAGTTACGGAAAAACACAGCAGTAATTTCAGACATCATAAAAACCCTCGAAATGGTTATTTTTTAAAAAATAAAAATCCTATGGCAAATATCCATTATGACTTTTTGAAGAATAATTCGATAATGACATAGTTTTAAACATTAGTTGGTAGAAGTTGGGATTCCATTTTAATTACTGATTTCTACTTTGTGTCCTGGACCTTAGGTCAATTTCACAAACAGATGATTCTTAGTTTCTGACTCAGTACATATTTATTAAAAATAGTTAGCTTCATAAAACGATAGCTATTATTAACATGTCCAGATATTTTTAAAAATGCCCATTCTACACTAAGTATGCTTAACAAAATTCTGCTATTGATCAAACAAGAAATGTACCAGGGCAGATTTCAAGGGAAAGGTGGCCTTGTTCATTAAATTAGAGATGATGATGATAAAAGTTCCCTTCTGGAATCCCAAAACCAGGTTTGATTTATTCTCTTAACTTGCACCATAATCTAGAAATGAAATATCCAGTTGTCCCAGGCATGGAGCCATGGCATAACTTAAATAATTTTGTGGATCCTCACTACACCTATTATATGAGATGACTTCAGAAATTGTTGGAAAATGGAATTCAATAATAAAGGTAAAAAAGCAACAAAAAGCTATTTCTTAATATAAGCTCCATCAAGTTCAAGACACTTTTGAAAGCAATGATACTAGCCATGTAGTCCAGCCCTAAAAAGTGAGGGTTCTGAAAATTTAACCATGTCAGTGCAGTCTTTTTCATATTATTAACTGAAAAAAAAAATGGTGCCTTTTAAAGATTTATTTAAGACTATGAAACAAAAAGAAGTCAGAAGGAGTCAAATCAGGACTGTAAGATGGATGTCTAATGATTTCCCATTAAAAATCTTGCAAAATTCCCCTGGATTAATGAGAGGAATGAGCAGAATCATTGTCCTGGTAGAGAAGGATTATCTGGCGAAGCTTTCATGGATGTTTTTCTATTTCAAGTTTGACTAACTTTCTCAAAACACTCTCATAATAAGCAGTTGTTTATCATTGCCGAAAATCAACAAGCAACACGCCTTGAACATCCCAATGAACGGTTGCCATGACCTCTGTTCTAGACCAGCCCACGTGTACTGTGACTGCACCCTTCCACCTCTCCGTAATCATTGCTTTGATTTTGTTCTGTCCTCACAATTGTGCTGGTAAAGCTATGTTCCATGTCCTGTTACAATTCTTCAAATAAATATTTCAGTATATTGATCTCACTTACTTAAAATTTCTGTTGAAAACTGCTGTTTTCTGCAACTGATCTAAGTGCAATGGATTTGGCAACTATCGAGTGAAAAGTTTGCTCATGGTCTGGGTGCGGTGGCTCACACCTGTAATCCCAGCATTTTGGGAGCTGAGGCAGGTGGATCACCTGAGGTCAGAAGCTCAAGACCAACCTGACCAACACGGTGAAACCCCGTCTCTACTAAAAATACAAAAATTAGCCGGGCATAGTGGCGGGCGCCTGTAGTCCCATCTACTTGGGAGGCTGAAGCAGAATAATCTCTTGGACCCAGGAGGCGGAAGTGACAGTGAGCAGAGATGGCGCCACTGCACCCTAGCCTGGAGACAGAGCGAGACTCCCTTTCATTTTTCAGTCAGAATTGTATAAGCTGAACCACTTGAGTGGTGTTCACTATTGTTTCTGCTGCTAATCGTCAGTCCTTTCAGTTAGGGCACAAACAAGATGGAATTTTTCATCAAACGTTGATCTGGACGGTCAGCTGCTGAAGGGCTTAACTTCACCATCATCTTGTTCTTTCTTCTGTTTGGTTTGTGTCCAATCTGCTCTAAAAATCATACAGTGCAATTCTACAACCCTAAACCTTTGCAGTCTTAGCTTGCACCCAGTGAATCCTGATGCATATAAATATTCAAACCACATATGCCTCAGAGCATCTTCAGAGGTCCTGGGTATTCAGCAAGCATCAGTTCACCTGGTATGATGCCCTCTGATCCACCTTTAAAGCTTTTTTCCTGGAACTCAAGGCTCTAATTGGAAGTCTCATGGTTCATCCCAGGGATCCTGAAGGAATTTTACCTCATTGTTCTCCCTTAAGCTCATTTCTAAAGGTAGTGAGTTTTATGACTCCTACACTTTCCTTAGAAGAAACTGAAAATTATTGCAGAAATCTTGTGACAATAGTCTAGTTCTGATCCTGGAACAAAAGTGGCTAATATAATATTCTATGAGATTTCTTTCTATTTGCAATATTGTGTCCGTATTTCATTATACTGTGTAAAATTTTTCCCCAATTTTACAATTTGAACATGGTATTTCAATCATTGCTTTCATAGGACATGGTTACAGAAATGATTTTTCACAAAGTAGACCTATTTAAGGTTATTTAATTTAAATAAATACTTTATTACTATATTGATTTAAAATTCATTCTTGAGCTGGGCGCCTTGGCTCGTGCCTGTTATCCCAGCATTTTGGGAGGCTGAGGCTGGTGGATTGCCTGAGGTCAGGAGTTCCAGACAAGACTGGCCAACATGGTGGAACCCCGTCTCTACTAAAAATACAAAAATTAGTAGGGCATGGTGGTGGTCGCCTGTAATCCCAGCTACTCCGGAGGGTGCGGCAGGAAAATCGCTTGAATCTGGGAGGCAGAGGTTGCAGTGAGCCAAGATCATGCCACTGCACTCCAGCCTGAGCCACAGAGCGAGACTCCATTTCAAACAAACAAGCAACAACAAAAAAGTCATTCTTTAAGAGTATATTTGCTTAAAGCAGAAGGGATTTATATCTTATGTATTGTTGAATATAATTGTATAACAAAATTCTGGTTTTTAAATTTTCGTGTAGAATATATCAATATAAAAATTAAATGAATCATAAAATCATGTTATTAAAGTATTAAAATATATTTTAAAACATTAAAATTGGCTGGGCATGGTGACTCACGCCTGTAATTCCAGCACTTTGGGAGGCCGAGGCAGGTGGATCACAAGGTCAAGAGATCGAAACCATCCTGGCCAACATGGTGAAACCCTGTCTCTACTGAAAACACAAAAATTAGCCTGGGGTGGTGGCGCACATGTGTAATCCCAGCTACTCATGAGGCTGAGGCCAGAGAATAGCTTGAACCTGGGCAGCGGAGGTTGCAGTGAGCCGAGATCGCACCACTGCACTCCAGCCTGGGCAACAAAGGCGAAACTCTGCCTCAAAAAAGAGAAAAAAATTAAATTAAAATTTTAGTAATTAACCCTAACTAGAAATTATGCCTTAGCCTTACTGTAAACTTTGCCAAGCCAATTAGTCATATTTATAATCGTTATATCTTTTTTCCAAAAATCAACAGAATTTATTGAAGAAATTTGAGTTGGTGAAGATCGGCACTTTTGCTGCCAGGTTGTAGCTGAGGCAATCTCAGCCAGCATTCTGCCACGTGCGTGCAAATTTATTAGAAAGAGAAACTATTATTAAAGCTGACACAAATGACGTCTTAAATCTATTTTAAATTTGACTAATTTCCAGCTCAGTGGTGAGCTTCACATGCTCACCATTCAGCCACTTGCAATGAGACACTTCGACAATGGCTAAATGGGGGACCGTATCAAAAAAATAGCCACTACGATATCAGAGAACCAGCTAGTATCCCAACCCCAATCCTCCCCACCGCCCTTTTTTTGGAGATAGAGTCTTACTCTGTTGCCCAGGCTAGTGTGCAGTGGTGCCATCTCGGCTCACTGCAAACTCCACGCCATTCTCCTGCCTCAGTCTCTCGAGGAGCTGGGACTATAGGCGCCTGCCACCACGCCCGGCTAATTTTTGTATTTTTAGCAGAGACGGGGGTTTTGCCATGTTTGCCAGGCTGATCTCGAACTCCTGACCTCAGGTGATCCGCCTGCCTCGGCCTCCCAAAGTTCTGGGATTACAGGTGTGAGCCACCGCACCCAGCCCAGAACCCACTTCTTCAAGTCCCTGGTGGCTTCTGTTCATGCAAGTGTGCAGAAAAACCTCTAAATGGCTTTTAGTAAATCCTCATTTCTTGGTCCCTTCAATTTTACTAATAAGAGCCTCTTTCTAATAGTAGTTATGCTTATTATAAGAAATGGTAATATACAATGTGCTAATTACTAAAACTTTTGGCTACTGAATTAGAGGGTTTGAGAAAAGACTTACCCTGGTGGTCTTCAGAGAATGGCCCTTACTGATACGTTTACTGTCAAAGCGCAATGTTTACGCTTTTAATAGCACCTTAGTTGACCACTCCTAAATTCGATTTTAAACTGCTGTCATATACATCTATCTATATAATTGTTTATATTTGTGTATATTTAAATAAATGTCATTGACATTAACAGATAGTTTTCAGTAAAGGTATAGAAGATAAGTAAAATACAAATAATTAAATAACAATAAAATGCGTAAAAATAAAGTTTATGAAAACAATGATTGGATACTAAGAAAACAGAATATAGAGACCTAACTTATATAAATGTACACAAGCATAAAAACTTAATGTTTTACTTATAACTAAAGAATGTAAGAATGGTAATAAATGCTTTAAAATTAGAAATATTTCTTAAATCTGATTATGGTTAATAATAAATATAATCTGGGGCCTCAAATACTGGAAACCAAAAAAATAAAATTCAATGTAGCCTAAAGATAAGACCAAAGAAAGAGAAATTCAAGTATCTCAAAAATAAATAACAGCATAAAAATTGCTATCTTGATGGCAGTCTTCCCTTTATTTTATAAACTGTGTTACTTTGTTCAGCTATAAGTCATCCACTTAAAGCAGATAAAAAAAAATAAAATTATAAACAGTTCACCTGGGAGGAAAAATGTGTGATGGATCTATCCTTTGCCCATACACACTAAGCACCATTTAATTGAGTACAGATAAAATAATAGCAGCACCAACTACATCACACAGAAATAATGCACCTGAAACATTACACTGTAAATGATGAGTTGATACATCACTGTTAACATCTCATTTTTAAAGAAAGCCTCTGATATATTTATCAACACTTTTGGGAAAGCATCATCAATTTTTTTTCTTGTTTTTCACATTTTACACTTTATGTAAACACTTTATGAAATATATCTTAACATCACCAAGGAAATGGAATATGAGAGAAAACTGAAACAAAATAAGCATTTAGAAAGAAATTAGGCTTTATACACATAAGTCATAGCTATTTATATCAGTGACTCCATAAATTGGATCAAAGATTCATTATTCATTTTAACTGAGTCATCCATATTCTATTAGGTCTAATTAAGAAGTATTCTGGCAATAAACAAAAAAAATCAATAAAGTGTTCAATCATTTTTTAAATTCATGTAGATCCTGAAAAAAGATTTGTCCAGAAAAATAATGACAATAGCAATAATAAAAATATAACTCTAGATTTCACCCATTAGACTTTGAGTAAGTATAATACAGGAAAAATAAAAATGCGTAATAAATAGACTAAACATACATTATCAAGATATTCCATACAAATGCAACGTCGTTAATTGAATATTGACTTTACCTGTTTCAGAAATGAAACATGAGGAAACTCTAAACATTCATGACTACTTTAGACCATTCCCTCATGACTACCCTAGGCCATATACATATACCTGAGTTATAAATGGTTATGAAGTGTTTAACCTTGTTACTAGCTCTTTATAACAAACAGCTTTTAGAAAGTAGTACATGGGTAAGCAATTCTTGCCATGGTGAAATCTGATTGAATAACCAAGCAGTTGTACTATCCTGGTTCTGCTTCATAACAAAATCAAAAAGTTGCATACATCTATAATAGGCATGGATTGTTAACATTGTATGATTTCCTTCATTAAGTCTACTTTTAGTATTCATAGAATTTTAATCCTTGCCACAATAAAGCCATGAAGGAAAAACATCACGTTAATTGTGGCAGGAATGTGTCAAATGTCATTAACTATCACCAATATGATAGATCTACTTATGGTCTTTTTGTTAACATTACAAATTGACATTCTCGTAGCTACATGTGGAAAGGGACCTTTGAAAGAGATAATCCCTTAAGTCTTGTGGGTTAATTTTTGTGACTTTTGTTTAATTTTGAAAGGTTATACATACACTGACCTCTTTTGATGGTTAATAGGCTTTAATAACGAAAAAAACAATGATTTAAAATAAATCTGTCTTTGGCAGTGAACGAATAGCAACATATTTTGAAGTAGAATTGTGTCCTTTTTCATAAGATATTTGGGAATACTTTTCCTGCAATAACAATATTTTTCACATATAGATCCATCAAAGCTATCTGTCTAACTTGAGTTCATTTGCTAAAGAAAGCTATCTCTTATCCTGATTTTAAATTTTCCACATTGTTATTAATTTATTTTAGGCTCTGTATTGATTTTAAAAAGGCAGTATAATTTATATAGACCTTTATATTCTTTTCAAATGAGACAAATCTATTTGATAATAGACTCATTTTTTGATCTCAGATAAATAAATCTGGTGTTATTCTTACCCCAGTAGTAAGCTTATGCACACAGTGAGTCCATGTCATATGCAAAGTAGATAAGCAAGTGTTTCCTTTGTTACTGGAGATTCAAGGTTCACTTTTGTGCAGTAAAAACAAAAGTAAGCTACAGTCTGCGTCATGTTAATGTAAAGTGTTTGACATTTTATTAGAAGACTTTGATAAAACAATTAAAATGTCTATTGACAGATAAATGGATAAAGAAAATATAATATATATATATTAGGTTGTATATATTTCTCTCTCTATATATAATGGAATGATTCAACATTTTAAAAGAAGGAGTTCCTGCCATTCATGACAACATGGATAAATCTGGAGGACATAATAATAAGTAAAATAAGCCAGGCACAGAAAATAAAATACCATATGACCTCACTTACAGGTTGAATATTTTTCTAAAAAAGTCAAATGCATAGAAATGGAGAATAGAATAGTTTCAGTACCAGGGGTGGGTATGGGGAAGAAATGGGTATAATTATTTCAAAGGTACAATCTTGCAGTTAGGAAGGATTAATAAGTCCAGAGATCTAATATACAGTATGAGGAATATAGTTAATAATAATATATTGTATGCTGAAAGTTAGATAGTACATTAAAATGTTGGTGCTCTGATCACACACCCACCATAAAATTAATTAAAGAGGCAGCTATGGAAGGTGGTGGATAGGTTAATCTACATAATTGTAATAATTACTTCAAAACATCATGTTTTATACCACAAATATATACGCTGTATATATAAATATATCAATGTGTGCATGTAGGCATACATGTCATATAAGTGGATTGTGTGTATATAAAGCACCATGATATATATGGAATGTAAACGATTGAATTGATGGGAACAGAGAGCAGTATGGTTTTCACCACGGGCTGCAGGATGGATGAATGGGGAGACGTTGGTCTCAGCATACAAAGTTTCAGTTAGACATGAAAGACAAGTCTTTGAGATCTATTGCACAGCGTGATGATTGTAGTTAATAATAGTGAATTATATATTTCAGAATTGCTAAGAAAGTAAATTTCAAGTGATCTAACTACAAAAATTGTATTTTAGATGATGAATATATTGATTTAATTATTCCACATTGTCTACATATACCATAATGTCACTTTGTACCACGCAAATATATACAATTATAATTTGTTAACTTACAATAAAAATATGAAATAATATAAATTAACTCTATAAGGTATATTATTTGTGTTGGGAGTTAATAAATCATTAACAACTATTTTCAGAATGACAAATATATAATAATATGTTGTAAAAAAGATAAATAAGTGAAATTATGAGGTTAATAAAAGTTTAAATTGAAAAGACAGGAATTCCTGTGGAATTATGGTGAGCACCTAAATCTAAATCTCTTCATAAGTCCTCCAATAAATATGTGGATCAAGAAGGGACAGTAAGATATGCATAACTCACAATGACCAATGATGGTGCTACTAGGAGATATAAAATACCATAAACTTAACATTACTTGTCAATAAGGAGATGAGGGCATTTCTGAAAAGTCCTGGAAAAAGCTGATATGAGATTTATTTTCTCTACATGAACATTCAGTCAATGTTTTGACACCATTTAGCAAAGTCTAGGACTCAATCCAGAGATTGGGAAATATTTTTTGTAAAGGCCAGACAGTTAATATTTTAAGATTTAAACAAAGTGACCTGAGGCCTGCCTGTAATCTCAGCTACTTGGGAGGCTGAGACTAGAGGACCCTTAAGCCCGGGAAAGGGAGACCAGCCTGGGTAAGACAGTGAGAACTCTGTCTCAAAAAGATAAACTAAACTGAAATAAATAAAATAAAATAAAATAAAAACTCCAACACACAAAAACTCAACCGAGTTTCACAATCCTGACAGTGTCTGTGGCAGCTACTCCCCTATGCCACTGTAAGTTGAAAGCAACCGTAGACACTATGTAAAGGAATCAGTATGATCTCTTTCCAATAAAACTTTATTTACAAAAACAGGCCAAGGTATGGGATATGGCCAGCAAGCCTTAGTTTGCAGATCCTTGTATTAATCGTGCCAGGTACTCAGATAACATTAGACAGCTGTTTAGTGTTTCAGCTTTGGTTATGATACCAAGCTACTCAGATTATTTCACTCATTTACTATCAAGACCAGCTCCCTAATTTATGGGGCCCACTGAAAAAATGAGAATCTAGGACTCTTTCTTCAACAATTATTAAGGATATCAAGCCAGCAATAGCAGAGCCTTACACCAACCGTGGGACACTTCTGAACGTGGGGCCCTGTGCCCCTCCCACAGCGCATGCACATGAGGCTGGCCCTGCCTACCTTTACCCTTGTTCCGTGCTCCTGCTACTGCCAGTTTTGTGGCTTCTCTTTTCTTTGTTGGGAAAATCCATTCACTAAGCTCTCAGGGTGTTCCTCCTGTATCTATTTTAAACATTGGATTTGTCATCACTCTACACATCATATTTCTCTCATAGTATCTTTACCTAATTTTTTTCAGAATATTTCTCTAATGCTAATTTTCTATTTTCCAAGGCTTTGAAAGGTCTCTTCCCTTCCTCTGCTTTGTACCGTTCCCTTTGCAATAGCGGGAGAGACTCCCGCCCAAAATGCGGTGCCGAAGTTGAGGCTGAGGACACTCCCCGCATTAACAAAACAGGAGAGAAAATGTATTATTCAGACCAGGACGCACAAGGAGCGTCCTGGTGGACATGAGTAGGTGTGAGTTTGCTTGAGCAAAGCAGAGGAAGTGGGATTGGGCCTTTATAACACGGCAAATGAATGAGAATGGCAAAAAGTTCCCAGGCAGGGGAAGCTTAAATTTCTCACGTGTAACGAACAAGAATGTGAATTCATCAGTTGTATCAGCCTGTCCAGAAGTGCCACCAAGAGTGAGAGGAGAATGAGATATAACAAGAATTGGGAAATCCAATATGAAAATGAGATAGGACAATTTCTTACACCCTGGTTTCCCCCTGCCCTTCAACTTTCATCATCTGTTTTCGTTATATTTGGATAATCATGGGAGAGGAACGACCATTTAAAAAAAAAAAATCTGTGCTTTAAATCAGAGTGTTAATTGTGATAATATTCTTGTAATCACCTCACAAAACATTTAGAAGTCATGTCATTTTACACAATGATCTCACACACACATAAACTAGGTTCTAGGAGGTTTATTTTTAAAACCTGATGACCCCATTATATTACTTTTTAAGGTACTATAAAGTGTTCAAAACACATTGTAAAAATTCAGAAAAATAAGACTACATGACGTGGTTGTAGTAAAATCTGACTATTTATGAAATATCTACCTATGCATAGATATGTAAATATAGATCTACGCTTATTTGCATTTTTTAGTTTGGGAAATTATTTTGTTTTTACTCAAATTAGAAATTATTTTGTTGATTGAAGCAGCCTCTAATATCAGTAGCTGAGGCAATTAAAAGCAAAATGTGGACCATTAGAAATGTTGCTAATATAATATAATGAAGTCATATATTATTTATATGATATTTGAATGTAGCATATTACATTGCATTGTGTCACCTTATAAATAGTGTCAGATACCATTTATTCACTATGCACTTGTTAGTAATAAACCAGACCTGAAGAAACACCACTAATAAATGGAAAGGATGGCACAATCAATGTGTTTTCTGAGCTTTGAAGAAGCTTCAGGATGATTTATATGATAGTATTACATGGGATAGTCTAAATTTGAGAATACAAAGCAAAATATCACATTTAAACTATTAAATAAAATGGAAAATAAATGTTTCCTGTTATAATTAAAAGTACAGTGGAAACTCCCTAAGGGTTTCTTTGCATATAAAATTTAAAGGAGTTTTGGCTAAATTTTTTGAATGTATAGGTATCTAATGGCTTTATTTTTTTCCTTCATTTTTTAAATTATTTTACAACATTTTGAAAAATATCCATCAATATGAATTATATAGACATGTTCTTTATTATTTCTCCTTTATGAAGTGGGAGAAAGTTTGTATTGCAAGTTTCATTTGTTGATCTATGGTAAAGCTAATTATGGCTATCTTTGTTTTTTTTTACTTATTAAAAAATACACAATACCTGTATATGCTGCATATGTTACTCATTAATCTCCCTAAATTAGATAATAATGGCCTTTTCTGGATCTCATCAGTAATAATCTTAATGTTAAATATTCTTTTCATTTTTTGATTATAATCACCGCTTTGCCATATTTTATATTATTTAAAATATATATTTACCATTTGTATTGTTCATACTGCTACATATACAATTTGGGAATATGTGTTTTTTGGAGTGTATACTCAGAAGTGGAATTTCTGTATCATATGGTAATTATATGCCTAATTTTTTTATTTTATTTTATTTATTTATTTATTTTTATTTATTTATTTATTATTATAATACTTTAAGTTCTAGGGTACATGTGCATAA
>NW_012101387.1:246704-249025 GCF_000951045.1 Mandrillus leucophaeus | reverse complement strand
TCTTTCTTCCAGTTGATCGAGTCGGTTACTGAAGCTTGTGCATTTGTCACATTGTTCTCGTGTCATGGTTTTTATCTCTATCAGTTCTTTTTTGACCTTCTCTGCATTGATTATCCTAGTTATCCATTCTTCCATTCTTTTTTCAAGATTTTTAATTTCTTTGTACTGGGTACGTCGTTCCTCCTTTAGCTCTGAGAAGTTTGATCGACTGAAGCCTTCTTTTCTCACCTCGTCAAAGTCATTCTCCGTCCAGGTTTGATCTGTTGCTGGCGATGAGCTGCGTTCATTTGGAGGGGGAGATGCACTCTGATTTTTTGAATTTCCAGCTTTTCTGCCCTGCTTTTTCCCCATCTTTGTGGTTTTATCTGCCTTTGGTCTTCGATGATGGTGATGTACTGTTGGGATTTTGGTGTGGGTGTCCTTTCTGTTTGTTTGTTTTCCTTCTAACGGTCAGGACCCTCTGCTGTAGGTCTGTTGGAGATTGCTTGAGATCCACTCCAGACCCTGTTTGCCTGGGTATCAGCAGTGGAGGCTGCAGAAGATAGAATATTGCTGAACAGCAAGTGTTGCTGTCTGATTCTTGCTTTGGAAGCTTCATCTCAGGGTTGTACCCCACAGTGTGAGGTGTGAGGTGTCGTTCTGCACCTAGTGGGGGATGTCTGCCAGTTAAGCTACTCAGGGGTCAGGGACCCACTTGAGCAGGCAGACTGTCCATTCTCAGATCTCAACCTCCGTGCTGGGAGAGCCACTGCTCTCTTCAAAGCTGTCAGACAGGACATTTACATCTGCAGAGGTTTCTGCTACCTTTTGTTTAGTTTTGCCCTGTCCCCAGAGGTGGAGTCTACAGAGACAGGCCGGCCTCCTTGAGCTACAGTGGGCTCCACCCAGTTGGAGCTTCCTGGCGGCTTTGTTTACCTACTTAAGCCTCACCAATGGCAGGCGCCCCTCCCCCAGCCTCACTGCTGCTTTGCAGTTAGATCTCAGACTGCTGTGCTAGCAATGAGGGAGGCTCTGTGGGCGTGGGACCCTCCCTGTCAGGTGTGGGATATAATCTCCTAGTGTGCCATTTGCTAAGACCCTTGGTAAAGCGCAGTATTAGGGTGGGAGTTACCTGATTTTCCAGGTGTTGTGTGTCTCAGTTTCCCTTAGCTAGGTAAAGGGATTCCCTTCCCCCTTTCGCTTCCCAGGTGAGGCGATGCCTCTCCCTGCTTGAGTTCTCGCTGGTCCTGCTGCACCAGCTGACCAGCACCGATTGTCTGGCACTCCCCAGTGAGATGAACCTGGTATCTCAGTTGACAATGCAGAAATCACCCGTCTTCTTTGTCACTCGCGCTGGGAGCTAGAGGCTGGAGCTGTTCCTATTTGGCCATCTTACTCTGGGACCTGCCATTGTCTTTCATGGGACCTTTTCCACTGCCCAGTAATGAGGAAGCTGTTTCAATATTTCCTCAATGGGAAGGTTTTCACTTGCTTTTGAGTCTACCTTGACCACAAATAAAGTCTCTTTCTCTGACCTGTTACCTGGAGGCTCTTCGACCAGGTCTTCAGCCTGAGCTTCAGTGAATTATTCCTTAGGGTGTATTCTGTTATGTGACCAGATGTGGATTTTTTTCACCCACTGCTTGGGGTGGGCAGCGGATCTTCCGGACCACTGAAGACATGTTCTCATAATCTCAAGGCAAAATTCTGAAGAAATCTTAAAACTGTTCCCACCACAAAATGTTGTTTGTAGGTCGTTCATGTCTGATACAGTCTTCTAACATTATCCACAATGTAGAGGTATTTCTGGAGGTTCACACCCTTTCAATAACAGGAGCACAATATTCTGCTGCATACAGATGTCTTCAGCAGTAGGAGTTCTTGCACTCATTTGTCTTCTGAGAATATTGTTGAAAATTTGAACACGTCTTTTTGGTTCTTAAAGTCAGCGAGCTGTGGATTGGCTCCCAAGTGCTAAAGAGCCCACAGTTGCAGAGTTCCTGAGTGGGTTGAGTGCACCTTCAGTCTGTGGCTGGTTTTTATTTGTGCCTGCAGAATTTCTTTCATGGCAACCAGAATTTTGGAAACTTCTGTAGCCTTTTCTGCTTCTTTGTTTTGTTTTGGTTTGATTTTTGGTTAGAAATGCTTTTCTTTTCCAGAACAGCCATGCTCTTCTGGGCCCGCACAGTGCCTGCCACAGATGTGCAAGGCATCCCAGGAGAAAGCAAAGCCCCGACTGCTTGGTGGGGCCAGGTTGCTTGCTGTTGGTCTCCATGTCCTCCCCTTTCCCGTCCAAGGCTGTCACTGGCTTGGGCTGCTCCCTTGGTTCTTGCAGCCATGCC
>NW_012101387.1:244926-246654 GCF_000951045.1 Mandrillus leucophaeus | reverse complement strand
ACCTGGAGGCTCTTCGACCAGGTCTTCAGCCTGAGCTTCAGTGAATTATTCCTTAGGGTGTATTCTGTTATGTGACCAGATGTGGATTTTTTTCACCCACTGCTTGGGGTGGGCAGCGGATCTTCCGGACCACTGAAGACATGTTCTCATAATCTCAAGGCAAAATTCTGAAGAAATCTTAAAACTGTTCCCACCACAAAATGTTGTTTGTAGGTCGTTCATGTCTGATACAGTCTTCTAACATTATCCACAATGTAGAGGTATTTCTGGAGGTTCACACCCTTTCAATAACAGGAGCACAATATTCTGCTGCATACAGATGTCTTCAGCAGTAGGAGTTCTTGCACTCATTTGTCTTCTGAGAATATTGTTGAAAATTTGAACACGTCTTTTTGGTTCTTAAAGTCAGCAAGCTGTGGATTGGCTCCCAAGTGCTAAAGAGCCCACAGTTGCAGAGTTCCTGAGTGGGTTGAGTGCACCTTCAGTCTGTGGCTGGTTTTTATTTGTGCCTGCAGAATTTCTTTCATGGCAACCAGAATTTTGGAAACTTCTGTAGCCTTTTCTGCTTCTTTGTTTTGTTTTGGTTTGATTTTTGGTTAGAAATGCTTTTCTTTTCCAGAACAGCCATGCTCTTCCGGGCCCGCACAGTGCCTGCCACAGATGTGCAAGGCATCCCAGGAGAAAGCAAAGCCCCGACTGCTTGGTGGGGCCAGGTTGCTTGCTGTTGGTCTCCATGTCCTCCCCTTTCCCGTCCAAGGCTGTCACTGGCTTGGGCTGCTCCCTTGGTTCTTGCAGCCATGCCGAGTGCACATCTCCTGATAGCTTCTACTCTGGGCAAGGAGCTGACTCGGCAGTGGACAAATTGAGGCAACCAAATAATAAACACAAATGGATAGTCAACACATTTTTTGAAAGAACATCCGAAAGACAAAATGGGGAATGGCAAGTCTGTCTAATACATGATTTTGAGAAAACTGGATATTCATATAAAGAAGTATGAAGAGGATTGTTATGTTGCACCACACACAAAAATCAACTCAAATTAAAGACCTAAACTTAATATCAGAAACGATGAAACTTTTAAAAGAAAACATAGGGTGAATGTATGTTTAGGGAAACTGAAATTCATGCTTACAGGTTGGAAAAAGAAAAATATGGAGAAAAACATAGAGGAAAATGATTCTGCCAATAATGTGGGTTGGAAATAATTTTTTCTTTTGTCACAAAAATCATTGCTAACAAAAACAAAAATAAGTGTGGGACTATAGAAAACTGAAGAGCTTCTGCATAGGAAAGAAAATAATCAACCAATACAGAAGGCATCCAGTAGATTGGGACAAAATTATGGGGGATTATATATCTGAAAGGCTTGTTATCTAATATGTACAAGAAATTAATACTACTATGTAGGAAAAACAACAACAACACAAAACAACAACAAATAACCAAATGGAAATTGGGCAAATAACCTGAATAAATGTTTCTGAGTAGAAGACATGAATTTGACTACTAAGTAAAAGGTTCTCAACATACCTAATCATCATGAAAATGTATATGAAAACTCACTGAGATATCGTCTCCACTCTAATTGGAATTAATGTTACAAAAAAGAAAGAATTTTTTTACAATGCAATGATCAGTGTGGAGTTGGACAAAGGGGTACTATTACACTATTACACAATGTAGGGTGGAATTTAAGTCAGTATGCACACTATGAAAAATAGTTGG
>NW_012101387.1:240253-242426 GCF_000951045.1 Mandrillus leucophaeus | reverse complement strand
GCAAAACTAAAAGTGGAATACTGCTTTGACGTTTGCATGAATTGAAAAATAATTAACATCCTTAGAACTGTATGTAAAGAAGGACTTCACAAGTATTATAGATACCCACAACCTTAGCCCTTTTCCCATATATCTCTTTGATCACATACCTACCTCATAGATCACTCATGTGCTGAGGACTTTCAGTTCTGTATCTTTATTCTAGATCTCCTGAACTCAAGATGAGAATATCTTTCTGACTTCTGTGTATTTCTGGATGTTATACAAGAACGTCAGTTCAAACTCAGTAGTCCCTAAACCATTGTTTTTGAAACTTTATGTTGGATATGAAATCTGTATTGTAGGGTAACATTAAAAAAAGAAAAAATAGAATAGTATACAAAATATCAGAGTGCATTGTATGTAACAAGAGTAGGTATTTTCATAAACTTTTTTGTTTTAATTAAACACGTGTATATGTATTGTTGCAGTCTAAAATGTATTTCTTAATTTGGATAAGTGTTAATGAGGATGTGGATAAATTGGAACTCTTGTACATTACTGGTGGGAATATAAAATGGCACAGCCATTTGGTAAAAACAGTTTGGCAGTTCCTCAAAAAGTTAAGCATACAGTTAATATGTGATATAGAAATTTTACTTCTAGGTGTATACCCAAGAGAATTGAGAACATATGTCCACACAACAACTTGTACACAAATGTTCGTAGCAGCATTACTCAGAAGAGCCAAAAAGTGGAAACAACTGAAATGTCCATCAAATGATGAAGGAGTAAAATGTAGTATATCCATACAATGAAATGTTATTCAGCCATGAAAAGGAATGCAATGTTGTTACATGCTATAACAACTTGGATGAATCTTGAAAATATTATTCTAAGTAAAAGATTCCATTTTTATGAAATGTCCAGAATAGGCAAATCTATAGAGACAGAGATAAGTGGTTTCCAGGGGTTGTGGGGAGGAGAAAATGGGAAGGTGACAAAATGTTCCAGAATTAGATAATAGTGATGGGTATAACTTAGTGACTATATAAAAAAATCACTGGACTCATATACTTTAAAAAAGATAATCCCATAAAAAAGATCAAGCAAAGAAAAATAACTAAATTTGACTTTAGTAGTTAAAAAGAATATAGTATCTCAAATGAAAACTTTGCTGGATAGGATTAGGGGTAGATTAGACACTCTAGAAGTTAAAGATCAGTGAGCTTGAATACATACAATAAAAGCTAGTCTAAACAAAGCACAGAGAGTAAAAAGAACAAAACAAACCTCCCACAACAAAACAAAACAAAAACCAACAAAAAATACAGCCTCAATGACCTATAGGAAATATTTAGCAGTCTAATATACATGTAATTGGAGTTCCTGAAGGAGGAAGAGGGTAGAATGTATCTTTTTTTTTCCCCTATGACTGCTGTTAGGATTTTATTATTGATTTTTAGGAATTTCATTATATCTTGGTGTGGTTGTTTAAACAGATGTATAGCTTATCAACCAATGGTGGAGATAAAATAGAATATTTGAAAATACTTATGGATTCACAGAATCTAAGATGGCCCCCAATTTTCCTGCTACCTTGTACTCTTGAGTATATGTGGGACCTGTTACTTGCTTCCAACCAATAGAATCTCACGCCAGTTAGAGTGGTGATCATTAAAAAGTCAGGAAACAACAAATGCTGGAGAGGATGTGGAAAAATAGGAATGCTTTTACACTGTTGGTGGAAGTGTAAATTAGCTCAACCATTGTGGAAGACAGTGTGGCGATTCCTCAGAGATCTAGAACTGGAAATACCATTTGACCCAGCAATCCCATTACTGGGTATATAACCAAAGGATTATAAATCATGCTACTGTAAAGACACATGCACATGTATGTTTATTGCAGCACTGTTCACACTAACAAAGACTTGGAACCAATCCAAATGCTCATCAATGATAGACTAGATGAAGAAAATATGGCGTATATACTCCTGGGAATACTATGCAGCCATAAAAAAGGATGAGTTCATGTCCTTTGCAGGGACATGGATGAAACTGGAAATCATCATTCTCAGCAAACTATCACAAGGACAGAAAACCAAACACCACATGTTCTCACTCATAAGTGGCAGTTGAACAATGGGAACACATGGACACAAGGAGGGGAACATCACACACCGGGGCCTGTC
>NW_012101387.1:234963-237288 GCF_000951045.1 Mandrillus leucophaeus | reverse complement strand
AAAGGACTTTCTAAGCATAAGAGCAAAAAAAACCATAGAAATGCTATAGCAGTTTGAGACTATGCAGGAAAGCACATCATCATGTGCATGGATGAATCTATCTAATTTTAAACAATTCCCAATGGTGCCTATTTCCTTTTCTTTGAAAATCTCTGGAGAAATAGTTCCTCTTGGTGTGTCTTTCTTTAGGCAAGACTTTTTACTGATTGATGTGTAGTCTGAATCCTGGCTAAGTATAAACCTTTTGTTTTTTATGCCTGTTCTTAGCGAAAATGAAACTGTGACTTTTTTTTTTATTCCTTTGGTTGGTCAAAAACTGCAATTAACTCTTCTGAGTTTCTTCTCTGGCTGAACAAACAATGGTCCCATTGGCCTTTCGAGGAACTCTAGGCCCTCTCAAAAGCCTTCGTATTTCATTTCTTTTCAGAGCTCCCAAAAGGAATAGCTTGCTCTTGATGTTATACATGTTAGTGAAATATCAGGCCTACTTTGCAAAGATGAAAAATTTGTGTTTCTAATGATTTGAAAATACAAATCCGATGTAACTTTTAGATATTGAGAAAGAGGGTGATGAAGGTAGGTAACACCCAAAGCACCTAACAATTCTGAATAATTCTGCACTTAACCACTAATAATGTAGAATATTATACATTTCCATTAATTTTGATTGCATTTGTGTGTATCATAGGAACAGCTGGGTTTCCTTGAGTGTTAAATTATTTATTCACCTATTCCACTACAAGCCAGCTAAATGATTGTTTCCCTGATTGAAAAAGTCTCACAGATTGCACAATTTATTTGGTTGGATTGTTTATGCTCTTTTTATTATTTATTCTTGTTTCACCAATGAAAATATCACTAAGTTCTTTGGTTTGTTGACCTGATTGTACTTACTTTGACAAATCACTGCCTTTCTGGACCCAGTTTTCTCATTAAGTGGCAGTGATACCTGTCATACTTACAGATGTGAAAACATGAAAGTTAAAGTATTGGGTAATACTTTCCTCCTATCTTTTTTTTTATTTTGAAAAATATTAAAAATTGGCATAATGCATTAGTTAAGATGGAATAATCATATATTGATATCCAGCCATAATCTCTCAAATGATAGGAAGGTTTTTATGTGAAACTATTTGTGAGAGATCTTAACAATCTGTAGTTAGGGAAAGCATTATTATATCATTTGAAAATGCAAGAAACAAGTTACCTTTGGGGCAACAGAGGCCCTTGTCATTTTCTCAAAAGAAGGAAGAATCAGCATTTTGATGATGATGTTGAGATTGTAGAAATGATGAAGGTGAAAAAGTTATTCTGAGCTTATGTTTAGCAAAATGAAATGAACCCAAATAATAAAACAGTTACAAAATTGAATCTCTTTGGGGAAAACTTGAATGCTAATGTCCTTCAGAACTTCTTAAACCAGAACCTTAAAAAAAAGAAGCTTTTTAAAAATCAGTAATAGTTTATGATCTTGAAGGGTTTCAAAGTATTTGATGAAGCTATCTCTTGAATTTATTTGTAGTTCTTGTGTATTTAAAAGCTAAGTTATCTTGTAACCATTTTTTTTCTATACTTTTGTCAGTAATCTCTTAGTGATGAAATAAAAAAGATTAGGTAATCATCCAGCAATGGGAAAGAAGTTAAGGAACAAAAAGCTCAGATTAAACTAGTTTTTAGAATCTAAGCATTTCTACATGAATTTGAATCATGGAAAACAAAATGTAGCACTCCAAGATTCGACGCAAAACTAAAAGTGGAATACTGCTTTGACGTTTGCATGAATTGAAAAATAATTAACATCCTTAGAACTGTATGTAAAGAAGGACTTCACAAGTATTATAGATACCCACAACCTTAGCCCTTTTCCCATATATCTCTTTGATCACATACCTACCTCATAGATCACTCATGTGCTGAGGACTTTCAGTTCTGTATCTTTATTCTAGATCTCCTGAACTCAAGATGAGAATATCTTTCTGACTTCTGTGTATTTCTGGATGTTATACAAGAACGTCAGTTCAAACTCAGTAGTCCCTAAACCATTGTTTTTGAAACTTTATGTTGGATATGAAATCTGTATTGTAGGGTAACATTAAAAAAAGAAAAAATAGAATAGTATACAAAATATCAGAGTGCATTGTATGTAACAAGAGTAGGTATTTTCATAAACTTTTTTGTTTTAATTAAACACGTGTATATGTATTGTTGCAGTCTAAAATGTATTTCTTAATTTGGATAAGTGTTAATGAGGATGTGGATAAATTGGAACTCTTGTACATTACTGGTGGGAATATAAAATGGCACAGCCATTTGGTAAAAACAGTT
>NW_012101387.1:226489-230113 GCF_000951045.1 Mandrillus leucophaeus | reverse complement strand
CACAAGGACAGAAAACCAAACACCACATGTTCTCACTCATAAGTGGCAGTTGAACAATGGGAACACATGGACACAAGGAGGGGAACATCACACACCGGGGCCTGTGTTGGGGGTAGGGGACTAGGGGAGGGATAGCATTAGGAGAAATACCTAATGTAGACAACGGGTTGATGGGTGCAACAAACCACTATGGCACATGTATACCTATGTTACAAACCTGTACGTTCTGTACATATACCCCAGAGCTTAAAGTATAATAATAATAATAAAAGAATATGTATGTCGCGGGTGACACGTAATTAAGCAAAGCTCAGTAAATTTAAAGTGTTTGAAATTGTACTAAGTTTTCTGACTATGCTAGAATTAAGCTAGAACTCCAGGTCTAGGTGGCTTACTGATCAATTTTACCCAACACTTAGGAATAAATAATGACATTTGTACGAAAGTCCTTTCAGAAAATAGAAGATGAGGAAATATTTCCTGAATCATTTTATGAGGCCAGTATTCACATGGGTAATAAGACCAACAAATACATTACACAAAAATAATGTAGTGCATGATGTCCCTGGTAAAACCAAATGCAAAAATACATTAAATTTGCAAATTGAACTCAGCAGTAGATAAAAAGGACAATAATACGTCATGGCCAAGTAGGGTTTATCCCAGCGAGGTAAGACTGGTTTAACATCTAAAATCAATCAATATAATTCATCATATTGATAGTATGAAGGAAGAAAACTCATGTGACCATCTCAATGATTGCAGAAAATGTATGTGACAATATTCAACACCCATTCAGGATAAAAATGCCAAATAAATCAGAATAGAAGAAAACTTCCTCAGCCTTGTCAAGGGTACCTATGAGAAAATTATGGATAACATTTTTCTTAGTGGTGGTAGATTGAATGCTTTCCCCTATGGTCAGAAAAATACAAAGCTCACTACTTCTATGCAACATTTCATGAGAGGTCAGCAGTGCTTTCATGCCTTAAAGGCATGAAAATGAAATAAGTGATTTAAGATTGGAAAGAAGAACTAAAACTACATTTGCTGATATCAAAAATCCCAAGGAATCTGCCCTCAAAAAGCACGTATGAATTAATAATTAAACTTAACAAGGAAGCAGGTAAGACCACTGTACAAAAATCAATTGGAAAACTAAAACAAACCCCCCAAAAACCCAACCTAATAATCTATTTCCAATAACACCACAAAAACATGGAATACTCCGGGATGAATTACAAGTAGGAATAAACAAGGTGTATGCAAGACCTGACAATGAAAACTATTAAATGTTGTTGAGAGGAACTAAAGATGACTTACATAACTGGGGAGACACACTATGTTCATGGACTGAAAGATATGCAATATTGATAAGATGTCAATTCTTCCAAAATTGATCCATGGATTATTTAGCTTGGTAAAAATCCAAGGGCTTTTTTTGTAGAGTTTTCAAGCATTTTATAAAATTTATTTGGAAATACAAATAATCTGAATAGCCAAAACAATGTGGAAAAAAGGAGAAAAAATTAGAGAACTTATATTACCTGTTTTTAAGACTTACTATAAAATCTTACTATCAAGTGTGATATTGGTATCTTATTGTAAAGTCTTCCTGTAAAGTATATTGATATTTAGTGTGATGTTGGCATAAGGATAGATATTCAAGCCTATGGAATGGAATAGAGGGTCCAGGAGTAGATTCACATATCTGTAGTCAATTGATTTTCAGCAAAGAAGCCAAGGGAAAGGGTAACCTTTTCAGGGTAGTGTTGGAGCAACTGGATATCTATTATGGAAAAAGTGAACCTTTATACTGTATGCTGTATGTACTCGAATTTTACTTTGGAATAGATCATAGATTCAAACATAATAGATAAATCTAAAAACCTTCTAGAAGAAAGTATAGGAAAAAAATTCTTGCAATTTTGCATAGACAAAGATATCTTGGTTCCCAGAAAACATAAACCATAAAATAAAAATTATATCAAATAGACTTCATCAAAATTGGAAATTTCTGCTCTTTGAAATATACTGTTAAGAAAATGAAAAGACAAGAAAATTCCCATTACATAGCTCACAAAATACTCATAAATAGGATATGTAGAGAACACTTCAATAATAAGACAATGCAATAAAAAATAAAAATTGGATACAACAGGAGTATATATGAAATACTCATAAGCACATGAAAAGATTATTAACATCATTAATCATACAGGAAATGCAGATTAAAACCACAATGAGATACTACCATGTACACACTGAAATGGCTAAAGCCAAAGACACTGTCATAAATTTTTGGTGAAATGTAGGGCTCCTGGAGCCCTCAGACATTGCTGATTGGACTGTGAAATGACACAGCCACTTTGGAAAATGGGTTCATTGTTTCTAACTAAGTTAAACACACATATACCTTAATTTCATTCCTAGGTATTTATCTAAGAGATAAGAACATTTGTGTTCACACAAACTGTGTGGTGCTCATAGCAGCTTTATTCATAATATCAAAACATTGGAAACAATCTACATGTCTATCAGCAAGTGAATGGAAAAACATTTTGTAGTGTATGCATCCAATGAAATATTACCCAGCAATAAAAATAAACTATGGATACATACAACAATATAAATGAATCTCAAAAATATGCTGAGTGATAAAAGCCATTTTGGTTCTATTTACATGAAATTCTAGGAAAGGGGAATCTATGGAGGCAGAAAGCAGGTCAGAGGTTGCTTTGATCTAGGGGATCGAGAGGCCTTACTGCCAAAGAGCACCAGTAGATTATTTGGGGGGATGGGAAGAGTTTTATATTTTCATTGCTGTGCTGTTTACATGGGGGTATGCATGTGTCAAAACTCACTGAGCTCTACATTTAAAATGGGTACACTTTTGTAGTATGTTAATTATAAATCAAAGTGGAACAAAAAAGTAACACATGTTATTTGAGGACTTTTTATCTACTTTTGAGATTTTAAACTTGGGATGCCCTTGACTCATTTTACTCAAATATTAATTTGAGTAAAAAGTCATGTATGTGCATGAAATACTAGCTGCAGGGGTGGCTTGTTCATCATAACTTTTCTCATAATAACTTTGTTTGTTTGTTTATTTATGTATTGATTGATTTTTGAGATGGAGTCTCGCTCTGTCACCCAGGCTGGAGTGCAGTGACATGATCTTGGCTCACTACAATCTCTGCTTCTCAGGTTCAAGTGATTCTCCTGCCTCTGCCTCCTGAGTAGCTGGAATTACAGGCATGTGCCACCATGCCTGGCTAAGTTTTGTATTTTTAGTAGAGACGGGGTTTTGCCGTGTTGGCCCGGCTGGTCTCGAACTCCTAACCTCAGGTAATCCACCCGCCTTGACCGCCCAAAGTGCGGGGATTACAGGTGTGAGCCACCGTGCCTGGCCTGCTAATAATAACTTTAAAAAACCTAACATTTCAAATGTGGATAAAACTCATATCCAATTGAAAGGGAAATACAACATTATTTAATAAATATATTACATCTAAATATTAATAAATTCGTATCTTATATGGTAAGTTAAAAAAAAGAGAAGAGATTAAGCAGGGGCTTAGAAACATAAACAAATATAAACAAACTTTACAAAACTGAATG
>NW_012101387.1:206850-226264 GCF_000951045.1 Mandrillus leucophaeus | reverse complement strand
AAGTATCACTGGTACAAAGGACTTAACTGATTAAGATATATCAATAAGTAATCTCTTGGGTGATCATACAGGAATGCTTAAAACCTCAGACCCAATTAATGGCAAAACAATGACCCTACATTTGTTTTATACACACACACACACACACACACACACACACACACACACAAAAAAATGTAACAGCCTTTTTTCATGGACTGTCTTAGTTCATCTCATTTTGAGGAAATAGTTATTGAATGACTTCTGTGTGTTTCTGTGACATTGTATTAAGTATTCATATACTTACTTCAATACAGACTTTAAAAAGTAACTTCCTCTTATGGCTATTATATTTTAATCTTCCTGGGAAAGATCATTATCGATTACCTGTCAGTCTCCTTGGTGCTTCCATGATATCCCCTTGACACATCTCTAGTGTTGTCTTCCACATTGCTTTGTGATGGCTTACGTTCATCGTCTTCACCAGACTGAGCTTCTTGATAACAAGATCTTTGTCTTTGTCTCACCGTTTTGGGATTCTCAGATCTCAGCACAGTCCTAGAACATTTTATGCTCTTTTCAAACCTTTGTTGAATGAATACATTAATGATTCTCAAGTATATATTTCAAATGTTGACCTGTCCCCTAAATTCCAGCTGTGCTGTCGTCATCTGCCTGTTGACTATTTCCATGAGTCTACTGTCTTTCACAAACCCAAGTTGCTTCTCTTCCGTGACAAGTCAGCAGCCCCTCTGGCTCCACTGTTTTTGAAGTAGGCCCCCTTAAAGCTGAAGATTCACAGTTTATTTGTCCATAATTGCCCTATCTTAACACCCTATTTTAAAATGTGTTTTTGTTATGCAGATTCTAAAAGGGTTAAATCATGGCCTTCAAACTGGTTTAGAGAAATTGAAATCTCGCAATGAATATCTCTTGAGAAGAGAAGCATAATGAAGACTACAAAAATATATTGCATTTTAAAAGCAGCATGTGGCTCTTGTGTGTGTATAGCACGAGAGAAGCTTAGAAGAGTGACAATATCTCCCAGGTGTCACACTTTTATTTTATATCCTTCAGTTATTTGTGGCAATGATGGAAACCATAACAATATCATTGACATCCTTAGACTATTCGTAACACTGTTTTTAGCCCGCGTGTGACTTTGCATTCCCTCAGACCTTTCACCATTTCTCTTTTAAACAAATTTTTAAATTTTCTAACAATCTCCAGTTTATAAGAATGGCTATAGTACAGTCCAAATAACTCTTTTTTTTTTTCCTGAACCATTTGAAAGTAAATTGCTAGTCAAATGTTCTATCACCTATAAATACTTCTGTGTGTTTTTCCTGCAAACTAGGTCACTCTCCTACAGGACCAAAATATAAGCATACAAATCTGAAAAGTAACACTGATTAATTACTATTACATCTCATTCAAGTTTGCCAGTCATCCCAAAGTTCCTCTATTTTGATTTGTCTGATGTTTCCTCATGATTAGATTCACACCATGCATTTCTCGAAGGTTATAACAGACACAATACTATGTTCTTCTTATTACATCCCATCAGGTAGTGCACAATCTTGATTTGGCCTATTACTGGTGACGTGCACTTTGATCACTTGATAAGGTGGTATCTGTCAGGTTTTTCCACTGTATAGTTACAGTTTTTCTTTTTGTAATTAATAGTATTTTATGGGGTGGTAGCTTTGAAGAATGTTTAGGTAACTTTTCCCACATTAAACTTTCAATTTACTTAGCAGTGTGGACTCCTGACTTTGTATTTTATTCACTGGGTAATAGTCCATTGCCTGATGCTCAAACTGTCTCAGAATCAGCCAGCAGGAGGCCCATCAAGCTGGCCTCTGTGTCCATTTGCCACTTGCCTGTCATTCTTGGACCACTTTCATTTATTATTATTACTATTTTTTTCCCCTTAGAAACAGAGTCTCACTTTATTGCCCAAGCTGGAATGCAGTGGTGCCATCATATCCCACTGCTTCCTCAAACTCTTAAGGCATAAGTGATCCTCCTGCCTCAATTTCCTGAGTAGCTGGAACAACAGGCACTTGCCACTATACCCAGCTAATTTTTAAATTTTTTGTAGAGAAGGGTCTTGCCATGTTGTCCAAGCTAGTCTTGTATTCCTGGCTTCAAGCAATTCTCTTGCCTTGGCCTCCCAAATTACTGGAATTACAGGCTTAAACCATCATGTCCAGCCATATTTTTTGTGTTTGGATACTTCAGGCTCATCTTGTACTTGCTTTTTTTTTCGTGGAATTATTGTTTTGGGGTATTGCTCATGAAAAGAGAACAAAATTCTAAAACAACACTAAAAAGTGACCCTGCAATTTGATTTTCGAACTTCCATCAAATGTACTATTTGCGGGAAGGATTGTGATTAAATTGGCAAAACAGTAACATAAGACATCTGTGTGTCCATCACTCTGATTTGCATTGTTGCAGTGATATCAGTGTGTTTATATCTAGAAGCAGAATTGTTAGATTGTTTGGTATTTACTTCCTTCCTAGGTCTAGCAAATTGCTTTCCAGAGTGGGTGCAGCAATTTACACACTAATATACTATTAGTAGTATATTCCTATAAGCATTTACTTACCAATCCTTGGTTTCATCAGGCTTTAAAATTTTTCTAGTCTGATGGGTGTGAAAAGGAATCTTATTGCTGTTTATAGGTCATAAGGGTTTTTTCTTGAGTGAAATGCTTTTTCTATCCATTACCCATTTTTTTTGGTGGGGAGGGGAGTTTCTTTTTTTGTCTTTCTAAAAATATATTCTGGATAAAATCTTTTGCATCTTAGCCTCAAAAATACTTCCTAGTCTGTGGCTTATCTTTTGATTTTAATGAAAATATAAAGAACTTTTATGTTTAAGTCAAATTAGTTTGTGTGTTTTTTAAAAAATCTGTATCATTCAGTGACAACGAGATTGTGTACTTCCAATATTTTAGTTTTTTTAATGTTAGGTTTCTAATTTCTCTTAATTCATTTAGTTTATCTTTAAAATTAACTTTATTGATGTATAATTAATATACAATGAAATACACTAATCTTAAGTACAATTCAGTTAGTTTTAATAAATATGTACTTGTGCAATTAATATACAGACCATTTCCATCAACCCTAAAGGTTTTCTTGTGCTGTCTCTTGGTCAGCCCTCTACCCCATCACTGGCACCAGACAACCAGAAATAGAAACTTTCTGTTTAGTTAGGTTTTCTTTTTTAAGAGCTTCATACAAGTGGAATTATACAGTGTGTACTTTGTATCTGGATTTTTCTGCTCAACATGATGGTTTTGAGATTTTTTTTCATGTGGGGCACGTTTCAGTAGTTTGTTGCATATACCAGTAGTAGTTTTATTGCTAAATAGTCTGTTGCCTGGATATATCACAATTTCTCTATTCACCTGTTTAGGGACATGTGGATTCTTTCCAGTTTTGTGCTTTTATGAATGAAGCTCCTGTGAACATCCATGTATCAGTTTTTATATGAATATATATGTATATCTTTATTTCTTTTGGATAAATAGGAGTTGAATTTCTGGGTTACATGGTGAACTTATGTTTACATTTATATGAAGTACTTTTTTCTAAAGTAGTCGTGCCATTTTACATTTCCATCAGCAATGTATGAGAGTTTCAGTAGCTCTACGTCCTTATTAATACTTGGCATTGTTAGTCTTTTAAATTTTTGCTACCCAAGTGGGTGTTTAGTGGTATGGCTTTGTAAATTTGCCTTTTTCTGATGACTGGTAACATAGGCATGTTTTCGTTTGCTCATAGGTCGTTCATAGATTTTCTTTTGTGAAGTGTTTATTCAAATTTTCTGCCCGTTTTTTAAATTGGTTTGTTGTATTGTTGAGTCATAGAGTTATTTGTGTATTCTGCATGTACATCTTTTGTTAGATATATTTATTATGAATGTTTTCACCCAGATTTTTTTTTTCATTTTCTTAACAATTTTCTTTTGGAAGGCGGAATTTTTTGTTTTTGTTAAGTTCCCTTTTTTATGATTCGTGCTTTTTGTGTCTCAAGAAATCTTAGCCTACCTATAAATATTATACCACTTTATGTATAATGTTACTCCCCTACAACAACATTCTTTAGTGTTTTCCTCCTGCTCTTTGTGTTATTGTTGTCATACATTTTACTCCTACTTATGTTGTAAACTGTACTATATGTTATTATTTTTTCTTTAAACAGACAAGTTCTTTCAAAGAAATCAAGAAATGAGAAACAAGTTTTATCTACCCACATATTAGTCTTTTCTTGTACTCTTCATTGCTTTGTATAGGTCCAGGTTTCCATTTGGTACTACTTTCTTCTGCTTGAAAAACAACCTTTGACGTTTTTTGTAGTACAGATCTCAGCAACAAATTCTCTCAGCTTTTTCTGTTCATTTGTTTCTGGTGGAAAGTGGTGGGGAGGATCTGTTTTGACTAAAGTTTGAAAGATACTTTCAGTGGCTATAGAATTCTAAATTGATAGTTTTTCTTCGTTCAGCACTTTAAAGATGTCAGTATCTTGTCTCCTGGCTTGAATAGTTTTTGCTGAAAAGTCTGTTGTCATTTTAATTTTTGTTCCTCTGTTCATATGTGTTAATTTCTGACTGTATTTGAGATGTTCTGTATCACTGATTTTTTTTTTTTTTTTAGGAATTTAATTGTAAAATCCTCATAGTTTTCTTTGTTTATTGTGCTTTGATTTACTGGATGTCTTTGATTAACTGATTTGTAAGTTTCATTAAATTTGGAAATTTTTTGGCCATTATTTCTTCAAATATTTTTTCTGTGCCTCCTTCCCCTTTTCTAATTACATATATGTTAGATCACTTGAAAATTTCCCACAAGTGGCTGTAGCTCTATTTATATTTTTCTACTTTTTTTCTCTTTGCTTCTATTTCAAGTAATTTATATTACTATGTATTCAAGTTTTTTGATTTTTTTTCTTGCTGTGTTTAATCTGCTTTGGTTCTCATCTAGTTAATGTTTTCATTTGAGACGGCATTTTTCATCTCAAGAAATTCCATTTGGTTCTATTTCATATCTTCCATTTGTTTTACACACATGAACATAGTTAGAAAACCTTTTTGATAACCTTTTCTGCTAATTTTTTTTATCTCTATTGTTTCTGGGTCTGTTTTAATTGATATTCTATTGATTTTTCTCTTGTATATTGGTCACATTTTTCTGCTTCTTGGCATGAATAGTAATTTTGATATTGAACACTGAATTCTTCATTGCCGATTGTCTAGATTTTATTGTCTTCCTTTTAAGAGTATTGGGCTTGTTCTGTTAGTCAGCTAATTTACTTGTGTTTCTGCTTGCCTTATTTTTAAAGCTATTGTTAGGACAGAACTACATTAACCTTTACTGAAGGGAAAATGTAATCTCCCTACTGAAGCACACTCTTTCTGGGCTTTCTACTGAATGTCCTCAAGCTGTCAGCAGGGTTCTTTTATTATGAAGGCTCTGGGAATTGTTTAGCTCATAGCTCACTGGCAATTTTTTGTGTGACTTCATTGAGTTTCACTTTATACATGTATATATATTTCAGTATTCCTCAAAGTTTCAAGGGGATTCTTATGCACATTTATGGAGCCATTTTTGTGCATAGCCCCTCCACTTGGAACTCTGCTTCAGAACATCCAGCTGATTCAGCCTCGCAGAACTCCATTCTTTGTCTCTTCCACTCAGCCAGAACTCCATGCTTGAGATTCCTGTCTCTGATCCATGGCTTGCAAGGCCCTTCTAGGCAGACTCTGAGGATGATTGTAGTGCTCATTTGTCTTGTTACCTTTCTCAGGGATTATGGTCCTGTACTGTTGACCTTCACTCAGAAACAGCTGTTTCATAAAATTTGTCCAGTTTTCTGTTGTTTTTGGCGGGAGGGTTATTTGGTTCTTGTTATTCCACTATGATTGGAAACAGAATTTCCTGTTTTTTAATAAGGTAAGAAATTGTCATTTAATTTTTTTCTTACATGTGGTTATGAAATTGTTCCAACACTGTGCTTTGAATATAGTATACTTTTCTCAGTGATTTGTAATGTCGGTTCTGTCATATGTCAAGTTCTCTCTTGTACATACTTAGACCTGTTTCTAGGCTTTCTGCTTTATCCCATTCATCTTTTGTCTATTCTTGTGGTATATTATACGGCTTAATTAATACAGCTTTAGAGCAAATCTTGTTATCTTGTAGATTGAATCCCTACTCCTAATCTTTGCCATTTATAAACATTGCATAACTCCTTTTGTGTTTTTCCCAGTAAACTGTCTATTTGAATTAATTGGATTGGAGTAAGAAGTAAATACAGGTCAGCAATTGTGGTTTGTCTTTGAAATCTTGTGTTCAGCCATGAACTTACTTTATCAATTAGCAGGTGACAAGTTATTAAATGCAATGCTTTTTCCTAGAAGTGAAAAATTCAAAATAGTGCTTTTATTAGTATAACTTTAAGAATACTGATAATAACTAACTTATTAGTATTTACTGTGTGTGTCACACTGCTTTCACCACTGTAATATACTACCTCATTTAATTTTACAACTCTTAATTATTTTCTCCATCTTACAAAAGTCAAAGTTAGGGCTTCTAGGTCAGGTAGCTAGTTAGGTTGCAAAGCTTGTATAGGAACGCAGGTATTTCAGTTTCCAGATAATCTTAATTGCTATGCCAACTTGTCCAATAGGCCTTTGCATATTCCTAGACCAGAGCAGATGTTCAAAATTCTAAATACTTACTGAACTTGGGAAAATCTTTACCACCGGGGTTTCTCAGTGGGAAATATAATTTAAAAAACAGAACAACTTTTCACCTGGATTTTACGACAGTGGCCTTGTACATTATACAGGCATACTTTGAAGATATTGCAGGTTTGGTTCCAGACCACCATAATAAAGTAAATATTGCAATAAAGTGAGTTACACCAATTTTTTGGTTTCCTAGTGCACGTAAATGATGTGTTTATACTATACTGTAGGCCATTAAGTGTGCAATAGTATTATGTCTAAATAAACGGTGTGGTGTATTACTTAAAAATAATTTATTACAAAAAATGCTAATGATCATCTGAGCCCTCAGCGAGTCATAGTCTTTTCACTATTGGAGGGTCTTGCCTTGATATTGGTGGCTGCTAACTGATCAGGGTGGTGGCTGCTGAAGATTCGGTGATTGGCAATTTCTTAAAATAAGACAATGAAGTTTGCTGCACTGATTAATATTCCTTTTACAAAATATTTCTCTGTAGCCTGTGGTGGTCATTTCATAGCATTTTACCCACAGTAGAACTTCTTTCAAAATTGGAATCAGTCCTTGCAAACCCTGTGGTTGCTTTATTAACTAAGTTTATGTAATATTCTTAATCCTTTGTTGTCATTTCAACAAAGTTCACATCATCACCAGGAGTACATTCCATCTCAAGAAACCACTTTCTTGGCTCATTCTTAAGAAGTAACTCCTCATCATTTCAAGTTTTATCATAAGATTGCAGCAATTCAGCCCCATCTTGAGGCTCCACTTCTAATTCTAGTTCTCTTATTTCCACTATATCTGCAGTCACTTTTTTCACTGAGACTTAAACCCCCCAAAATCATCCAGGAGTATTGGTATTACTTATTCCAAACTTCTGTTAATGTTGATATTTTGACCTCCCATGAATCATGAATGTTCTTAATGACATCTGGAATAGTAAATTCTTTCCAGAAGATTTTCAGTGTACTTTGCTCAGACCCATCAGAGGAATCACTGTCTATGGCAGCTATTGCTTTAGGAAATGTATAAATAATAAGACTTGAAAGTTGAAATTACTCCTTGATCTATGAGCTACAGAATGGATCTTGTGGTAGCAGGCATGGAAACAATGTTAATTTCCTTGTACTTCTTTATCAGAGCTTTTGGGTGACTAGGTGCATTGTCAGTGAACAGTAATATTTTGAAAGAAATTGCTGGTGATTTTTGTTTTTGTTTTTGTTTTTTTTTTTTTTTTTAGCAGATCTCAACAGTGGGCTTAAAATCTTCACTAAACCATGTGTTGTCATTTCTAGAGTGCAGGTAGAATAGATGTAGCATAATTCTGTTTTTTTGTTTGTTTGTTTGTTTGTTTGTTTTTTTTAGGTAGAGTCCTGTACTGTCGCCCAAGCTGGAGTGCAGTGGCGCAATCTTGGCTCATTGCAACCTCCACTTCCTGGGCTCAAGCAATTCTCCTGCCTCAGCCTCCCAAATAGCTGGGACGACAGGCATATGCCACCATGCCTGGCTAATTTTTGTATTTTTAGTAGAGACAAGGTTTCACCATGTTGGCCAGTCTGGACTTGAGCTTCTGACCTCAGGTGATCTGCTCACCTCAGCCTCCCAAAGTGCTGGGATTACAGGCATAAGCCACCACACCCAGCCAGTTGTAGCATCATTCTTAAGGGCCCTAGCCTTTTTGGAATGGTAAACGAGCAGTGGCTTCAACTTCAAGTCACCAGCTGTATTAGCACCTAACAAGAGAGCCAGCTTGTCCTTTCAAGCTTTGAAGCCAAATATTGACTTCTCCCTTCCAGTTACAAATGTCCTAGATGGCATCTTTTCCCATTAAAGGCTGTTTTGTCTACATTGGAAATCTGTTGTTTAATGTAGCCACTTTCATCATGATCTTAGCTAGATTTTCTAGATAACTTGCTGCAGCTTCTACATTAACACTTGCTGCTTCACCTTGCACTTTTATGTTATGAAGACAGCCTCTTTCCTCAAACCTCATAAACTAGCCTCTGCTAGATTCTAACTTTGCTTCTATAGTTTCCTCACTTCTCTCAGCCTTCATAGAATTGAAGAGTTAGGACTTTGCTCTAGATGAGGGTGGGGCTTAAAGAAGTGTTGTGATTGGTTGGATCTTCTATCTAGACCATTCAAACTTTCTCCCTATCAGCAACACACTGTTTCACTGCCTTATCATTTGTGTGCTCACTGGAGTGACACTTTAGTCTCTTTCAAGAACTTTTCTTTGCATTCATAACTTGGCTAGCTGTTTGGCACCGGAGACCTAGCTTGTGACTTCTCTCAGCTTTTAACCTGTCACCCTTACTAACGTCAATCATTTCTTTGATTTAAAGTGAAAGATGTATGACTTTTCTTTCACTTGAACACTTAGAGGCCATTGTAGGGTTATTAATTGGCCCAATTTCAATGTTGTTGTGTCGAGAGAATAGGTAGGCCCAAAGAGAGGGAGAGAGACGGGGGAACCACCTATTGATGGAGCAGTCAGAACACACTCATTGGTTGATTAAGTTCACAGTCTTATGGGCATGTTGTGTGGTTCCCCCAAACACTTACAGTACTTTTTGATCGTAGGTCATAATGATAGATAAAATAATAATAAAAAATGGAAATATTCTGAATTACCAAAATGTGCTACAGAGACATGGTGTGAGCACATGTTGTTGGAAAAATGGTGGTGATAGCCTTGCTTAACACAGGGTTGCCACAAAACTTCAATTTGTAAAAAATATAGTATCTGCAAACATTTCTTTTGGAAAGAAATGTCCTTAGTCAGATTGGGAAATTCCAGAAAGAGTCTCTCTCAGTGCTTCAGGAAAAAGGATCAGAAAGACTAGAGACCAGGCAGGTCAGAGGGAGACCTGGAGGTGCTTCTTTAGTTCACCAGATCAAATGCCAAGTGTCAGTATTTTAGGGTATTGTTTGCAGACCCCCAGTGCAATGATACAAGGCAAGTTACTGTTGGCATCAATAGCAAGCCCCAAGTGTGGCAGCACAAGATTTACATTCAAAAAGCAGGCCATAATAGTACACATTTACTTTGCACTATGTGGACCTTAGAGCTTGAATCCCTGGTGGCTTGACTGCTCTAGAGTGAAGGCAGGGAAACAAAGGAGTTTACACAGCCTGCTCTCTTGCCTCTGGGTGAGGGCCACATTCCTCAGGAGCAGTCAGGAGTTCAAGGGAAGGGGAGAAGTGGAAGCTCACTGAGCTCCTAGCCTGGCCCTGCTGGTCTCATTCGCCAGCCATAGTATAGACCTTCTGCCCTGTGAAAGGCTCCAGGAATGGCAGCCCGGCTGTACACTTTTCCAGGAGTGCACTCAGAACAATTCCATCAGGAGGTAATGAGGACCATTTGTTTGACCATTCCCTGATCAGGGATAGTGGCTGGCACTGATAATGAGGCAACAGTTTTCTTCCTTCTGCTAATTAAGAGAGTCTGCCTTGGACTCTAGAAGCTGCAGAAACTGACAAGTCATGCATTTAGACCACTTTTAGTTTTTACAAGTGCTGAATGGATCTTAAGAGTTAGTAACTTACCTTTCAAACAGTTAAGGAAGCATTTAAAGCGTTTGCTTATATAGCACTTATTAATTACAGAGGCTGCCAGACTTCATCTTAAATGGTATCGAAAGTATCATTGGTGTTGAGAGTCTTTATTGACACCTTGGTAAAGTTCAGTGTTGTCACTGTGACATTGATGATATTGGCATTTTGTTAGGACTGATTGTTAGAAAGCTGATAGATGTTTATTACCACTCTCCCATCACACCTACTTTCTTCTAAACAGGCCCAAACTGTCCCTGCTAGAGAAATATAAAAAGAAGTTTCCTCACTAAGTTTCCCAGACAAACTTTGTCATAAACCATTGTTTGTTCTCAGGTCCCATTCAATTCCCAAAGGGAATTATTGACGATACATCATCTGGTCATTGGGTCTATTCATTCCCCCTGAAATTCATTGCTCTTGTGCCTCCCGTCTCCTCTTCCTCTGTGGTAGGGAGTGTATGGGCATTTGGACCCTACTGGGTTGTTGAGTGATCATTCTCTTGCTGTTGTCCCATGCTATGCATGTTAGAATAATTTCTCCTATTAATCTGTCTTTTGTCAATTTGTTTTCAGTGAACCTTCAGAGAGTGAAGGGGGGAGCTTTCCCTCTTCACCCCTATGGTATAAAAGTCACATCTATCTTGTTCACTAATATATATCAAAGGCTCAATAAAAACCTTGTTGAATGAATTGTAAAAAAAAAAAAAAAAAAAAAAAAGGGAAGTGCAATAAAACAAGGTTATACCTGTATATTAATAGGTGACTCCAATAAAGACTTCTGTAATCTTTAACAAGGAGCCAACTATCAAATGGCAACTGCAAAGATAGTTCTCTCATTGAAGCTAACAAAGACATCTACAAACTTTCAGCTGAAAAATCGAAAAAGTTTGAGTTGTTTAGGACCTTCTAACACCAGAGAACGAGACATATCTTTTTGTATGTAATAAAAATGCAAGTCTGAAAATCTTCCAGTGACTCACAGAGTAATAACTGTGACAGAGGCTTTCTGAATTACACATAGTGAATTTTACAAAAACATAATATGTGGATGATGTTTATGTAAGTTTATATCTTCTTCCATACTATGTAATGTGGTTCTACAAGTGTTTAGGCATTTAGGGTTTAGGAGGGCATAATTAAATGATTTATTATTCAATAATATGCTTGTGTTGGGACATTGTGGAATTTTACCTGCTGTTGTGGGGCCCAGAGCCAAATTTAATCTTATCTATTAGGTCACAATACATTTCTTCACCAGATTTTAAAGAAAATCTAGCTAAAGTTGTATGTGATTCACGTTGTGTCTTCCTCCTGATGTTAGTTTTAATGCTTTAAGGTAGTAGTAGCTATGACTGATGCCATTGAAACTTTCAGTTCACTTGACTCCTCTATATAGCCCATGGATACCCAGTGTAGTCCATTGATTTGGTTTTATGACTATTGATAACATTTTCTGATTTATGGAGGTTGACTTGTCCACAATCGGTGGGAGCTGGGATTTAATCCAGATATTCTGGCTACAATCCCAATAAGAGATGGGTCATTCTTATTCTTCATTCATGTATTCAAGTATTCATTCATTCATTCATTCTTTACACAGAAATGTATTGGTACCTATGATGTACCAGGTATTTTTCTAGCTACGGGAGGCATATCAACAAACAAAAGTGTTAAGAATCCCTACCCTGTGGAGCTTAAATTCCAGTGGGGCAGAGGGGAAACAATGGTAGATAACATGATAAGTAAATTCTGTAGTATATTAGGTGGTAGTAATGTATACTTTGAAAAAAGTAAGCAGGTAAAGGAAATTGAGCATACCAATTTTATACCTCTTTGGAGGGAGAAATGAATTAAGTTTTCAATTTTATCTCATAAGTTATGTCAAAATGATAGGTTTTGTCCCAAGCCTTTCCAAGCAGGTAACTTGGAACAAGTGTTCTGCTCTTCTCCTCCCTCCCCACTACTCAGAACATTGCTATAAAAGATGGCTAAATTACAAGATCAACTTACAGAGTCCTACTTAATTCATTATATAGCTCAACTGTGGTTCAACTCTAGTAGTGTTATAGACCTAACCAGTCCTTACAGTGGGTTTTCTCCCCAGTCTGGTAAACTTTATTCCATGTTCCAGCTGCAGGTGACAGGACCTCATCCTTTCATGCTGCTCTTTTAGCTTTGGGAGTAAGCAACTCCCTCTCCCTCCACATTATCCAATATTGTGCAGCAGAGACTTCCTTCCATTAAAGATACTGATAGTGGCTCCTCCACTACCAGAAGCAGGAGGATGATCTTGGGGAATGATTATGGGTTTAAAGGAGGAAGAGATAGTAGCATAGGATTCTGTTTTCACAGGAAATAGGAAGGTTGACAGTTGGAAGGAATTGTAGAGGAGTCCCAGCTGGGATCAGTGACAGGAGGGAGGAAAAGGGAGACCCTGGTCTCACAGGAAGGTTGAATTATTGGGATGTTTATGAGTCAAGGATAGTCGCTCATCACCCTGTATGTAGGTTTGTGTAGATAAATTCCTGAGATGGATTTACCTATGCCTTCTTCCTTGATTTCTTGTTTGCTTCTTGTTTCTTTCTCCTTTTCCCTTTCCTTTTCCTTTCCCAGGGTATTGCTCTTTTGCCCAGGCTGGAGTGCAGTGGTGCAATCATAGCGCACTGCAGGCTCAAACTCACAGGTTCAAGTGATCCTCCTGCCTCAGTTTTCTAAGTAGCTAGGCCCACAAGCATGCACCACTATGCCTATCTAATTTTTTTAAGTTTTTTGTAGGGATAAGATTTTGCTATGTTGTCCAGGCTGGTCTTAAGTGCCTGGTCTCCTCAGGTGATCCTCCTGTCTTGGCCTCCCAGAATGCTGAGACTATAGGCGTGAGCCACCATGCCTAGCCTCACTTAATTTTCACAAAGTCTGAAATTATTATCTACTCTAAGTTTGGCAAGGAACTGGTTGTTTAGAATTTAGTAATAATTTTTTGAAAAGATACAATGGATATAATTTTACATATTTGCTTAATATCATCCTCACAAAGAAATTTTTAAATTTCTCTTTATAAAATTCTGATTATTTTACAGCCCTGATGTACTCTTAATTTTAAAATATATTTCTTTTTTAATAAATTATTTTTCATAAAGACTTTATAATCATCATACTTTTATTATTTTTAAAAAATATTGTACTAATATTGTTGCATAACTTCAAAAATTATCATTTAGTAGCCATGTAATACTGACTAATAATATAATATAATATACTATAATATGTAGTCTATTGATAAATATGTATTTGAGTGTTTATCTGTTTGCCTTATATTATACTAGGAAATGTGGCTTGCCAAAATAAATGTATTATGCTTTCAGTTAGCTTGTAGTCTTCATTCATAAAGCAATGTAGATACAGTGTAGTAAGGATAAGGTGAAATCTGCCTTTGCAAAGGGATTTTTAATTTGGGAAAAGAAGGGATTTGTGGGACAATGAGATAGAAGGCTTTACGGAGAAACTAGATGGCTTTATGGAGAAAGAGAATTTAACTAGTTATTACCAGTTCAACTGCTACATCCCCATTCAGACCATCAGCATGCTGTGTGTCTTCCTTTTTCCCTGCTTTCGCCTTGTAGCCTACAAAGTTCTGCACAATCCGCCCCTTGGCTGCCTCTCTAACCTGATTTCTGACTTGTGTTTTTCTTACACTCACTGTCTCTTGATGCTGGCCCCATTCCTGTACCTTACACATTCCCAGCATGCTCTCACGTTATAATCTTTGTAATTGCCATTTCCTCCACCTTGAAAGTTTGTCTCTGCACTATTTCCCTGGCTTGCTGCCATTTCCTTTGGATCTCTACTCACATGTTACCTCCTTAGAGAGGGCCTTCCTGAAAATGATAGAAGTGTTTTTTTGAGCACATTCCCTCACTCCCCAGCTCCTCTCCGTTGTATTTTTCTCCATGGCATCTTTCCACCTGACCTTGTGTTTTTATATCTTTTTGCTTTTCATCTTCTGGAAAACAAGCTCCATGAGATCACACAGGGATTTTGCTTTATTCCTCACTATATGTCCCCTCCTAACACAGTTCCTGGAATACAGGTGAGGCTTCATAAATATTTGTTGAGTAAATGAAAGAATATATTAAAATATGATCGTAAACCTTTTTTCTTTCCATGATTTGATGATGTGGAATTGAAAACAGGTCTACATAGATGATAATGATGTAATCAACAGCATTCCCGAGTATGTCTAGGATCAGCACTTGGTCTAGAAAAGCTCTGTCTTCTGCCCTCCTTTCCTGTCCATGCACATCCACTGCCTTTGAGAATAAACCCAGTCTCCTTCATCTGGCAGTCAGGGCCTTCTGAGACCTCATCTCTGTTGATCTTTCTAGCTTTACTTCTACCAAGTCATTCCCCTCATAACCTGTGCTGTAGTCATATTGAGTGGCTTATAGTTCCCCTCCTGTGGCCCTTGCAGATATTTCTTGCATTGCCTTTCATTTGTCACTTATTTGTTTATGGGTTTCTCCTCATAGTGCATAAGCTCTTCAAAGGAAGAGGCCTGGTATGTCTTTGTATTTCCGGGATCTAGCACAGTTCTTGTATATTGTAGATGGTCAGTAAATACTTACTCAATATAAAAGATGTTTTTTGCCTCCCAAAGACTAGTGGTAACTTGAAATGGTTGGATATAGGACAGATAAACTGATAGAAGCAGTTTTACCTCATTAGAGGGCTTGGATATAAGTGTGTCCAGTGACAAATATAGTAAAAAAGAGAGCAATATTATAATATCCTTTTAAAAAAAAAAGAGAGAGAGAGTCTGGCTGTGTTGCCCAGGCTGGTGCCATCATGACTCACTGTAACCTCAAACTCCTGGGCTCAAACAGTTCTCCTCTTCAGCCTCCTGAATAGCTAGGACTACTGGCGTGTGCCACCATGGCAGCTAATTAAAAAAAATTTTTTTTTTTTTTTTGTAGAAATGGGTTCTCACTATGTTGCCCAGGCTAGTCTCAAATTCCTGGCCTCAAGTGATCATCCCATCTCAGCCTCTCAAAGTGCTGAGATTATAGGCGTGAGCCACTGTGCCCATGAGGAAGGATGACATATAATATGATTATATCAGCACACTTAACTAAGAAAGATAGCCTAACTGGAAGGAAGGGTTGTTTGACAGGCATTGTTTAGAAAGAAGGGGAGCCATTTGGCGGTGGTCTATGTGGGCATTAGTCCTTTGTTTAGTCAGTGAGAGTCATGCAAGGTGGTCAGCCTGCTGACTGATGACACGTTCATGTTCTTTCTATTTTGGACTAATTAACAATGTGAGTGTTGAGGGTTAGGGCAGTGTTAGCCTGGCTGCTCCTGGTTCAGGAAAGAATGCTATGAAAAGTGAGATATAGCTGTGTAGTGTATGGGAGGAGAAAATGGCTGTATTTGGTTCTATATATTTGTCATGCCTGGTTGATGGTTTGTATTTTCTATAGCGATTTGTGAGTGACAATGGATCTATATTCAACTGACCCAGTATAGTTGAATATGTGATAATATTTTATGTAATTTTACTAATATATATTTTGTTAAAATATGACCATATAGAATCTACTAGGCTATAGGTGTTGAAAGATAACAATTTTTTTTTTCCTAAATCAGGTTTGTTACAGAAAGAGAAAGTGGCAGTTGAAGCATTTCAGATTTGCTGCCTTCTCCTGCCTCCTGAAAATAGGAGAAAGTTACAGCTATTGATGAGGATGATGGCAAGGATTTGCTTAAACAAAGAGATGCCACCCCTGTGTGATGGCTTTGGTACCCGAACACTGGTAGGTTGATTTTTAACATCAGATATGACTTTTTGGAATGAAAGTCGACTGAGTAAGGTGTATTAGTTTGGGTGATCAGAGGGAAGTACAAAGCAGGCTTGCTTAAAAGAGCCACAGTCAGTGTTCACCCAGACTTGTGGTCATACTTTTGGTCTAAGTGTCTTAAAGAACATAATGAGAAATGGAGACTTGAGGAGGGGGCAGACTCTGTAGAGAGATCTGCTACATCCTGTTCTCCCACTTAAAATTATTTTAAATTTATTCTTAAATGACAAATAAAAATTGCATATATTTATGGGGTACAATGTGATGTTTTAATCTATGTATACATTATAGAAAGAGTCAATCAAGCTAATTAACAGATTCATTACCATACCAGCTTATCATTTTTTTTGTAATGAGAATGTTAAAAATCTATTCTTTTGGCAATTTTGAAATATACAATATATTGTTATAATTGTGGTCACCATGCTGTGCACTAGAGCACTAAGACTTGCTCCTCCTGTCTCACTGGATCTTTGTACCCTTTGACCAACATCTTCCATTTCCATGCCCCTGTACCCCCCAGCCTCTAGTAACCACCATCTAATCTCTGCTTCTATTGGCATATGTTTTTAAAGAGAGTTTATTTTAGAATTTATTTACTAGCAAAATCTCTTAATTTTCCTCAAAAAATGTCTTGGAGGAAAACTGGTGCTTCAGTGGAATGTATGTGCTTTCCATATCCTGCTAAGCCACTGTGTACTCCCTGGGGATTCACTGGCCCAGTTTTAGAAGTAATAGAGTAAGATCAGAGGAGCACTTAGTGCCTAGGAGGATTCTTGATCTCTGTATTGTTTTGGAGTGAGTGAATGGCTAGAGAGGCTAATGGACCTTTATGAAAAGCGGAAGAAAACTTTATATCTATTCTGCATATAGAATACATGTGCAAAACTTTGCATGCAGTTTCCAGGCAATCACAGAGTCCCTGGGGTCCATGGTCTCCAGGCAAAAAGTTCTCTGCCTGTGTGTCTCTCTGTACATGTAAATGTAAGTGAAGATCATTTGCAGTGTGTTAATGAAATGAAGTCTTAGCAGAATTACATGATTTTATGCTTAAATATTTTGAAGGAAGATTGTCAGCAATAAAAGTAGTGGGGGAAAAAAAAAGCCAGTCCAAAGAACAGTATTAAGAATGGAGTAGTTAGGCTGGGCGTGGTGGCTCACTCCTGTAATCCCAGCACTTTGGGAGGCCGAGGTGGGTGGATCACCTGAGGTCAGGAGTTCTAGACCAGCCTGACCAACATGGTGAAATCCCATAAAAAAATTAGCTGGGCATGGTGGCGGGCGCCTGTAATCCCAGCTACTCGGGAGACTGGGGCAGGAGAGTTACTTGAACCTGGGAGGCGGAGGTTACAGTGAGCCAAGATCACACCATTGCACTCCAGCCTAGGTTACAGAGTGAGACTCCATCAAAAAGAAAAAAAAAAGAGTAGTTAATATAACTTATATTATATATAATATAATATAAGTTATATTAACTTATATTATATAATATAACTTATATTATATTATATATATAATATAACTTATATGGAAATTATTGTATTATATTGATACTATAATGTATTTTGTATTTCTGCTTGCTGCAAAGAGAGTCTCATCACTTAATGTACTTCTTGAAAAGTCCCATGGCTTTGTTCAAAGGTGATTGTCATATATCGAAAATCCTAGAGAAAATAAGTTAACTAGGAAAAGATGTAATGGTTGAGGCATGTGGACTGTGTTAGTGGTTTAAAACAAATCAATAATGAAATTAGGATAAATAATAATTGACTAAATGGCTATAAAGTGCTTTGAACTTAATAGTGCTGCATGATTCAAGTCATGGTGATAATGATTTTCGAAATTTGTTTTCATATATTTATATGTGTGTATGTGTATATATATGTATGTATGTTTAAAATCATGTGTAAAAGAGGTACCTTTAAAAATTGCTCAGATAAGCATCTCTCTGCAGTCTCTTAACAGGAAGATGCACATTTTGTTTGTTCTGGTTGTTGAGACTACCAGCCCATTTGAGATGGCCGGGTACTCTTGGTAGAATGTGCACCCTGTGCCTTAGACCATTTCTTATATTTGCTTTTTGCAAATTAGTTTGCACTCAGTTCAGAAAAATACTCACTGCATTTACCCCCCTCATCCCGCTCTTTTTTTAGATGGTTCAGACATTCTCCCGGTGCATCTTGTGTTCCAAGGATGAAGTGGACTTGGATGAGTTATTAGCTGCTAGATTGGTAACATTTCTGATGGACAATTACCAGGAAATTCTGAAAGTCCCTTTGGACTTGCAGACCTCTATAGAGGAGCGTGTGGCTCATCTACGAAGAGTCCAGGTAAAGGAGAGGATATTATCAGTCCTATAAAATTGGCAAGATTAAGTCATGTAAGCTTGCTAGTCTTCTTGAGGCATTTTATTGTGAGGATTAAGTGAATTAATGTTTATAAAGTACTTACAACAGGTCTTGGCACATAGAAAGCCCCTGCATGTGTTTGTATTATCATTGAAAAGTTTATAGAATGCACATTTGGTTTTGTTATATCAATCCATGCAGCATATTTTTTATTGCTAATTCCTTGAATGAGTTTTTTCAGAATCTACATATACGTACTGATGGAAATGATTTTATGTGCAATTAGTGTCTTGATTCATAATTGCCCTGTGACCTAGTTTAATATTGCCACTTTTTGCATGAAAAAGCTAAGGCACAAATAACTTAAATAACTTTGTTTAAGGCTACAGAGCCAGAATTCTGATGGATGCAGTCAGCCTCTGGAATCAGTACTCTAAACTATCATTCCATATTCCCTGTCTAAAAATCATAGTACGGTAGAAGAACACTGGCATGAGAGCCATGAAACCCTGGCCAAATTCCTAGCTGTATCCTTTCCATTGTGTGACTCTGGGCAAGTCTCTTAACCTCTTTGGATTTTACTTTCTTTCCTCAGGCGTTAAAATGGGCCATTCTTACTTTATAAAGTTGTGAAGATTAGAACACTGTACTTTACAATTCTTAGGATGAGTTTCTGACATATGTCAGGTATTCTTTGAAAGGTAGCTGCTGCTATTGTCATGGTGGTTATATAAAAACAATGCAAAAGAAGTGTAATAATATATTACAAGAAGTGTAATAATATTACATAATAATAATAATAAAAGAAGTGTAATAATATATATACATTTTTATTATACTTTAAGTTCTATGGTACATGTGCACAACGTGCAGGTTTGTTACATATGTATACATGTGCCATGTTGGTGTGCTGC
>NW_012101387.1:205703-206800 GCF_000951045.1 Mandrillus leucophaeus | reverse complement strand
TAGGCTGGGGAAGTTCTCCTGGATAATATCCTGCAGAGTGTTTTCCAACTTGGTTCCATTTTCCCCGTCACTTTCAGGCACACCGATCAGACGTAGATTTGGTCTTTTCATATAATCCCATGGTTCTTGGGGGCTTTGTTCATTTCTGTTTACTCTTTTTTCTCTACTCTTCTTTTCTCGCTTCATTTCATTCATTTGATCTTCAATCGCTGATACTCTTTCTTCTAGTTGATCGAGTTGGTTACTGAAGCTTGTGCGTTTGTCATGTAGTTCTCCTGTTATGGTTTTCATCTCTATCAGTTCTTTTAAGGTCTTCTCTGCATTGATTATTCTAGTTATCCATTCATCCATTCTTTTTTCGTGGCTTTTAGTTTCTTTGCACTGGTTACATAGTTCCTCCTTTAGCTCTGAGAAGTTTGATCAACTGAAGCCGTCTTCTCTCAACTCGTCAAAGTCATTCTCCGTCCAGGTTTGTTCCATTGCTGGCGATGAGCTGCGCTCCTTTGGAGGGGGAGATGCACTCTGATATTTTGAATTTCCAGCTTTTCTGCCCTGCTTTTTCCCCATCTTTGTGGTTTTATCTGCCTTTGGTCTTTAATGATGGTGACGTACTGATGGGGTTTTGGTGTGGGTGTCCTTTCTGTTTGTTAGCTTTCCTTCTAACAGTCAGGACCCTCAGCTGTAGGTCTGTTGGAGATTGCTTGAGGTCCACTCCAGACCCTGTTTGCCTGGGTATCAGCAGCGGAGGCTGCAGAAAATAGAATATTGCTGAACAGCAACTGTTGCTGTCTGAATCTTGCTCTGGAAGCTTCGTCTCTGTGGTATAACCTGCTGTGTGAGGTGTGAGGTGTCGGTCTGCACCTAGTGGATGTCTCCCAGTTAGGCTACTCAGGGCCAGGGACCCACTTGAGTAGGCAATATGTCTGTTCTCAGATCTCAACCTCCGTGCTGGGATATCCACTGCTCTCTTCAAAGTTGTCAGACAGGGGCATTTACCTCGGTGGAGGTTTCTGCTGCTTTTTGTTTAGCTATGCCCTGTCCCCAGAGGAGGAGTCTACAGAGGCAGGCCGGCCTCCTTGAGCTGTGGTGGGCTCCAC
>NW_012101387.1:201382-205538 GCF_000951045.1 Mandrillus leucophaeus | reverse complement strand
AGCCTCACTGCTGCCTTGCAGTTAGATCTCAGACTGCTGTGCTAGCAATGAGGGAGGCTCTGTGGGCGTGGGACCCTCTGGGCCAGGTGTGGGATATAATCTCCTGGTGTGCCTTTTGCTAAGACCCTTGGTAAAGCGCAGTATTAGGGTGGGAGTTACCCGATTTTCCAGGTGTTGTGTGTCTCAATTTCCTTTGGCTAGGAAAAGGAATTCCCTTCCCCCTTGTGCTTCCCAGAGGAGGCGATGCCTCGCCCTGCTTCAGCTCTTGATGGTCGGGCTGCGCCCATGGTCCAGTGCCAAGTGTCCAACACGCCACACTGAGATGAACCTGCTACCTCAGTTGAAAATGCAGAAATCACCCATCTTCTGTGTCGCTCATGCTAGGAGCTGGAGGCTGGAGCTGTGCCTATTCAGCCATCTTGGGCACGCCTCCCAGTTATAATATATATTATCCTGTGGACCCCAAAGTGGGGTTTTTATGTCAGTCTATGGGAGCAGAAACTCGGTAAAGGCAGGCAGAAGGTCCACTTGACTCCTTCTGACTGATTGGACCTCTTCTCATTTGAGATCTTTTTGAGGCACCACAATTAAGGACCAGTGAACTGCGTCCTTCTGAGGTATTACAAAAATAATTAACTGTGCAGCTCTTTCTAGAAGGCAATTTTAAAATTAAATTTTTTTCTTATTTTTTTGCAATGATCAACCTAACACATTGAAGAAACATGGGAAATATAGAAAAAACCACACCAAACGGTATCAGTGTTACACTAAAATGTTCATAGTCAGTATTACAGTTTTTCATTTTTTTTTTCTGTGTGTGTCTGTCTATATCCATGCCTGCCTTACTCTCTTCCCTCTCTCCTCTCTCCTCCCTCCCCTGCCCTCCCTTCATCCCTTTCTCCCTTCCTCCTTTCCTTCCTTCCTTCCTTCCCTCCTTCCCTCCTTGCCTCCTTCTTTCTTGCCTGCCTCCCTTCCTGCCTGCCTCCCTTCCTGCCACTTATGTTCTCTTAACATTGAGAATAAATTCCCCCATCATTAATTATTCTTGATTGGCATGAGAGTGGCCAAGAGCACAGACTCAGGAGACTTTGAATTCATGACATGCTTTTTGTTAGCTGTGTGACCTTAGGCAAATTATATAACATGTCTCTGCTTCAACGTCTGTCCCAACATTTCTCTTTCTCATCTGTAAAATGGGAATAATAGTAGTTAATATTTACCTCATAGGGTTTTTCTGGGGAATTAATACATATGATTAATACATGTGGGCTTAATACATGTGAAATGCTCACAATAATGTTTATCACATTGTAAACCTACAATTAGTAGCTGCCTTTGTTGTTGGTATCATCATTATTGTTATTTTATTCTATGGTAATATTATTGGCCACACAGTATTCCATAATATGGATATACCATAATTTATTTAAATGATACTTTTTGGATGGTATTTAGATTGTTTCCATGCTTTTCCCCGTTTTGGAAGCAGTTACAGTAAATATTTTTAAAGGTAGTTTTTTTTTTTTTTTGGCGGATCTGTGATTATTTTCTAAGAATAAATTCCTAGGGACAGCATTGCTTGGCCAAGGGCCATGAACATATTTAAAGTATTGATAGCATATTGCCAAATTTCCCTTTAGAATGATCATTTAAATTTACATTTCTGTCAGTGGTATAAGAAAGTGAGTGTTCATTTCTCTGCACCTTTGCCTACTCTGGATATTATTAATGCTCGTACATACCTTTGCCACTTGCATGGGTGAAAAGTGTAATCTTAACTGCTGTTTTAGTTTAATTTTTTTTCCTCTGATATATTTATGAGCCAAACCTAAAGAAAATAAAAATGAACAGAAATACTTCACCAGGTTTCGCAAGGAAATGTTATAGCAGTGTATTAGTCTGTTCTCATGCTGCTAAGACATACCCAAGACTGGGTAATTTGTAAAGGAAAGAGATTTAATTGGCTCACGGTTTAGCATGGCTGGGGAGGCCTCAGGAAACTTACAATCATGGCGGAAGGGGAAGCAAACACATCTTTCTTCACGAGGCAGCAGGAGAGAGAAGTGCCGAGCAAAAGGGAGAAAATCCCCTCATAAAACCATCAGATCTCATGAGAATTCACTCACTATCATAAGAACAGCATGGGGGTATAACTGCCCTGTGATTCAATTACCTCCCATCTCCCACAACAAGGGGATTATGGGAACTGCATTTCAAGATGAGATTTGGGTGAGGACACATCCAAACCATATCAAGCAATAACTGTGTCGCCCTATATACTTGCTAGGTTTGTGTATTCACATGCATAGCACAGGCATATATTGTAGTAACAGCCTTGTGAGCCCTTTACTATTGAAGTTCAGAAGGCTGAGCTATGGTGATTAATTTAACTGCCGGTAAACATGATCTTGTGAAGAGACACTACAGTGTGCTCTGAATGAAATCAATAGTGATTAATTTGTCCAGTTACCTTTTCTCTCTTGCAAGTACATATTAGAATTGCCAAGCAGTTGTTCCATTCAGCACTCAGAACCTATACATCATTGTTATCTTGATTAGGCTCCTAAGCCTCTACACTGTATCACATTTAGGGGAGTGCTTCTCTGAAAATGCAGTGTTGCTTGGATTATTCTAGTGATTGTTTTAGGACAGTTTCAGGGCTGACCCTGGGATACATTATGAGGTAGACAATGTTTTTGACACAAGCCTTCTATGATCCTCATCTGCAACCTTCTGTTTCAAAAGACTCCAGACTCTGAAATTAAATATTTTCAATGTATGTTCATTTATTCACAGGTCTTTTTTTTTTCTTTTTTCCTCTTATTTCTTCTCCCTTATCCCTTCTGCACTGTCTGCACATTTGTTGTTTTACTTGATTCTCACAGGTAAGATGTTAGAAAATGGTTGTAGTACTCCTCCCTTCCTAAAAGCTTAGCTAAATGCGTGCCACTACTATCCTCAAGGCATTGAGAATCCGACTCTTCAGATGTGGGAAGGCGCCTGGATAGTTCCAGTGAATGTCCAACATTATCGATGTTTGAATCATTTTAGTCAATGTGTTTAATTTATGCTTGAATTTCAGATCTTGTTAAAAGAGGGCATGCCGAGACTAGCTTGGTCATGGAGACCCTAACCCAGTGTCGCTAGAGGAATTAAAGACACACGCAGAAACATAGAGTGTGGAGTGGGAAATCAGAGTGTGGAGTGGGAAATCTCACAGCCTTCAGAGCTGAGTGCCTTGAACAGAGATTTACTCACATATTTATTGACAGCAAACCAGTCAAAAAATTTACTAGAAGTATTCCTTACGGGAAATAACGGGATGGGCCGAAATAAAGGGATGGACTCTGGATAGTTATCTGCAGCATGAACATGTCTTTAAGGCACAGATTGCTCATGCTATTGTCTATGGTTTAAGAATGCCTTAAGCGGTTTTCCACCCTGGTGGGTCAGGTGTTCCTTGCCCTCATTCTTGTAAACTGACAACCTTCCAGCGTGGGCGTCAAGGCCATCACGAGTATGTCACAGTGCTGCAGAGATTTTGTTTATAGCCAGTTTTGGGGTCAGTCTATGGCCAGATTTTGGGGCCTGTTCCCAACAAGGGCACAAGCTTTTTTGTTATTGAAATGGCTCTTGGGTTTACAAAGGTAAAAATCCCATTTAAAACTGTGGCTTTAAACAATAATATTTTGAAGTTATGGAAATGCTTTTACTTTTCAATATAGAGTTTCCCCCAATCAAATTTTGAGGACTAACATGGCATTGCTACAGTACAAGGAGGTATCCCGCATTTGATCTGAACTAATTCTTATAATTTATTTGAAAATACGCTATATTCTTTCACTCCTAATCCTTTTGCCTCAGATAAAATACCCAGGAGCTGATATGGATATCACTTTATCTGCTCCATCATTTTGCCGTCAAATTAGTCCAGAGGAATTTGAATATCAAAGATCATACGGCTCTCAGGAACCTCTGGCAGCCTTGTTGGAGGAAGTCATAACAGATGCCAAACTCTCCAGCAAAGAGAAGAAGAAGAAACTCAAGCAGGTAAAAGGATATTCTTTTATTTTATTTCATTTTTTATTTTATTTTATTTTATTATTATACTTTAAGTTCTAGGGTACATGTGCATAACGTGCAGGTTTGTTACATA
>NW_012101387.1:200521-201332 GCF_000951045.1 Mandrillus leucophaeus | reverse complement strand
TGTCAAAGATCAGACAGTTGTAGATGTGTGGTATTATTTCTGAGGGCTCTGTACTGTTCCATTGGTCTATATCTCTGTTTTGGTACCAGTACCATAGTGTTTTGGTTACTGTAGCTTTGTAGTATAGTTTGAAGTCAGGTAGCATGATGCCTCTAGCTTTGTTCTTTTGGCTTAGGATTGTCTTGGCAATGAAGGGTCTTTTTTGGTTCCATGTGAGCTTTAAAGCAGTTTTTTTTTCGAATTCTATGAAGAAAATCATTGGGAGCTTAATGGGGATGGCATTGAATCTATAAATTACCTTGGGCAGTATGGCCATTTTCATAGTATTGATTCTTCCTATCCATGAGCACAGTATGTTCTTCCATTTGTTTGTGTCCTCTTTGATTTCACTGAGCAGTAGTTTGTAGTTCTCCTTGAAGGGTCCTTCACATCCGTTGTAAGTTGGATTCCTAGGTATTTTATTCTCTTTGAAGCAATTGTGAATGGGAGTTCATTCATGATTTGGCTGTATGTTTGTCTGTTAGTGGTATATAAGAATGCTTGTGATTTCTGCACATTGATTTTGTATCCTGAGACTTTGCTGAAGTTGCTTATCAGCTTAAGGAGATTTTGGGCTGAGACAACGGAGTTTACTAAACGTACAATCATGTCATCTGCAAACAGGGACAATTTGACTTCTTCTTTTCCTAACTGAACACCCTTTATTTCTTCCTCTGGCCTGATTGCCCTGGCCAGAACTTCCGACACTATGTTGAATAGGAGTGGTGAGAGAGGGCGTCCCTGTCTTGTGCCAGTTTTCAAGGGAATGCTT
>NW_012101387.1:194429-200010 GCF_000951045.1 Mandrillus leucophaeus | reverse complement strand
ATGGTGTAAATGTGCCACATTTTCTTAATCCAGTCTGTCACTGATGGACATTTGGGTTGATTCCAAGTCTTTGCTATTGTGAATAGTGCCGCAATGAACATACATGGATCTAGAACTAGATGTACCATATGACCCAGCCATCCCATTACTGGGGATATACCCAAAGGATTATAAATCATGCTGCTATAAAGGATATTCTTTATAAATCATTTTTCTCCTCCCTACTGTTTTTTTTTTTAATTTTAATAGGCTTCATATAAATCTCATCTTCTGAGCCATAGCAGTTTTCTAAGTATACTAGTCAGTTCATACATTCCAGAAGTCTCAATGATTTACTCACTATGGTCAGTTTCCTAGATCTATATTCTTCAGTGTAAACCTGTTACCATTGCCAAACTCTTCATTGACAGAGTTATTCTCTAATATTTGTCCTTTATTTTGGTATGTGGCATGATGTGAATTAGCAGAGCATCTACATTAATCTCAGAGTAAAGATCAGTGAGGGTAGATTTCTTTTCATGTTTTCAAAAGGCAAATCCGATGGAATTCATAGATGTAAAATATCTAGAGTTTAAAAGTCATTGTTTTTAGATAGCCACTATCAAATTAGTTTCTTGCCTCAGGTATCAGTACAAGTTTTTAGTTCCTCTTATGTTAGGGAACACAGCTTAGGGTTCCAGAGAATTGTTTTTAACTCACAATATGTTAATTTTGACTATTCATCACGATTGATCCATGATCAGGTGAGTGGTTGTTGTTTTTAAAGACCGAACTCTACATAGTTGGATTCGGGAAACATCGTACGTGTAGGGTTACACATAGAGCACCAGAGTTCTGGGTTTCTAATCAGATTATTCTCAGAGTAATTCTGGAGGAGAGTTTGGTGGTGAAGATCAACAGAAAGTATACTGCCTCTCTTTTAAGCTTTTCACAAAGTAATATACACCAGAATATTCCGTCTTCCATTTGGGCAGAAGCTGGTGGGACTGAGTTGGAGAAGCAGAGAAATGGTGAAATGTAATTGGGACAAAATTTTATTTAGCTGTGTAGAACAGAAGTTATTTTGAAGTCAGAGTTACTTGTGAATATTTAAAAAGTGAGGTCTATTTGTAGTTGGCGGTGGGGGAAATTTTAAGAAACATGATTAAAAGGGGAACTTACTTGAAGCTTAGATCAAAAGAAAGATAGATTAACTCTATAGAAATTGGAATCAAATGGTTTAACAAAAATAAACAAAAATAGGAAAGTACAGGCTCAGAAACTCTTACAATTTGGCTGCCTAATTTTATTGGCTTTTCTGTGTCTTTTTTTACTCTTCTTGGACCATTCGTTATTTTAGTTTCAGAAATCCTATCCTGAAGTCTATCAAGAACGATTTCCTACACCAGAAAGTGAAGCACTTCTGTTTCCTGAAAAACCCAAACCGAAACCACAGCTGCTAATGTGGGCACTAAAGAAGCCTTTCCAACCGTTTCAAAGAACTAGAAGTTTTCGAATGTAATAATACTTCCACAGCAACAGGCGCCAGAGACCACTGTTGTTGTTTTGAGTGAATGGTGGTTAGGAGAAAGACTTTGGTGGTGGAAGAAAGAAAAGCATAAAACAAAGACTACTGAAATGTAGATAAAGATTGCCTTAGTTTTTAAAAATGTTTAGCCATTAGTATTTTTATAAAACTCAATGCTATTTTTAAAGTGTATAAATTGGTTAAAATTTATGAGTCAAATATATATAGTGATAATGTTAACATGTTTGTAATTGTTACAAAATTTAAGGGTATTTTTATCTCTGCTTTCTTTTTTATGGTGTTTATTAAATAATTGTGTATATACATCCTAGCTACTAATATCTGTATTACAGCCTTAAGACTTAATTTTAAGTCTTAAAAATAGTGTGTATACTTGAATAAGAAAGACACTGGGTACTGTTAATATGATGCTATTGACTTAGTAGCCAATTATGATTTCTCCTGTATAAATTCCAGTTTTTATTTCTGCACATAAATTTTGTAATGTCTTATATTGTGATGGCTATGTCTTTTATTGCAGATTTATTGGATATTATGACAGATTTTACTAAAGCTAGTGTTTTTATAACATATATATTAGTTGATGTTTACCTATAAGTGGAGTAGATTTTCATCTGCCTGCAATGGTATAATTTCAGTCCTAGCTAAAAATGGAAAGTTGAACTGGATAAATTCTTTGGGTACCCTTAGACCTGTGATTCTAAGTCAAACACAAATGGGTTAAATAAAATGAGACTACTTCCGTTATATATTTTCATCCTTTTGAAAGTAAGTGAAATGTAAATAAATTTATTTTTTTTTAAAATGCCATACCTCGTGTTTCTTTTTTCGCATTTATTTAGATCAGTTAGAGAGCATCCTCAAATGCCTTTGCCAATGATCTTCATCAGTCATTAATTTCTATGAGAAAATAGAAAGTAAGATTTGGGCTTTTGTATTGACTGGCCTTTAGGTGAGCACTTTGTTAATTTTTTCGCATTGCTTTGCCCTTTTGTAAAATTGTGGTGCATTTGGATTATGGAGCAGCTGAAAGTCCTCCTCTGAGCGCAATTACCCAAAAAGCTGAGAGCAACACCTACTAATTGACTTACAGTACTCCTTGGACTGATTTTTCTTTGCACTTAAGATTTGCTCCTGTTTTCTTGTAGCAAAATACCTCCTACAATTGATGCAGATTTTGCTTTTAAAAATGGATCAAAGTATTCCTCATGGTTTGGGTACTACCTTACATTCCAAATACTTAATGTAATGGGAGATTTTTAGTGTTTCGGGATTCATTCTCAGACTTTGGCATTCTGTTTAGAGCCAAGAATAATTACTCTTTCTGCTCTATTTTCACTCCAAGGTAGAGTTTATTTTTCAGAGTCTCTTTTCCTGTTGCTTATCTTTGAAAGTAGATGTAGTTGTTTTCTTTCCTTTTTTTTTTAAGATTACTTTTAAAAAAAAATATAACATACTTATGGAGAGATCATAAAATATAAGCACCAACTAAATGTGAAATAGATGACTAGATAATAGCAGTTATCCAAAGTGGTTGTCCCAATTAACACTCCCATTAACAGTGTATGAGAACTCCTTTTGTTTAATATCCTCACCAAAACTTGATATTGGCAGAGTTTGAAATGTTGTCAATGTGGTGGGTATTAATAGTGTCTGATTGTGGTTTTAGTTTGCATTTCCCTGATTATTAATATGGCTGAACATTTTTTCCTTTTTTTTGACTTTTTTGTCTTTGTACAAATTTTAATATCAGATCAAGCCTACACACCACGCACACAGAGACACACACTCACCCTGTTGAGTTTTTTTAAAATTTTGATTGTGTTATATCTATAAATCAATTTGGAGAGAATTGCTATCTACAATATTAGGTCTTCTAGTCCATGACCATGGTTTACCCTTCCATTTGTTTGAAATAAATGAGAAAAAAGTTGTTCTTTTCTTTGAAGATTTACAAATCTTTTGTTAGATTGTTCCCAAGTGTTTGATACTTTTAAAAAAGTATCAAAATTTTCAAAGAAGATAGTACCCATTTCTTGTTTCAACAGTTACTCAGCTGATCAATGTTGATGTTCAATTCTTTTGTAAATGGTGGTGGTATAAAATTTCCTTATACTGTTTGTTGCTTGTGTATGGTATAAAACTTAGTTTTCCTGAGTTTTGTATACAATGAGCCTTGCTAGACTTGCTAATTCTAGACATTTGTGTGATTCTTTTGCATTGTCTACATATTAGGGAAAAAACAACTTTTGCTTTGCCGTTCTGTGGTAGACAGCATCTATATTGTCCTCAGTGATCCTTGCTTCCTGGTATTTAATGCCTTGTGTAGTCTCCTGTCCTTGAGTGTGGGTGGAGCTAAAATGACACATTTCTAAAGAATAGAATACATCATCAGTGATGGGGTATCACTTTTGAGATTAGATTCCAAAACTCTGGCTTCATCTTGCTTGTCTTCCTTCTTATTCTCTGCCTGGCTTGCTCTGGGGAAAGCCAGCTGTCATGTTGTGAGCTACCCTTTCAGAGGCCCACCAGGCAAGGAACTGATGTATCTGGCCAACAGCCACCGTGGATGTGAAGCCTACCAACATCTTTATGAGTGATCTTGGAAGTGGATCTTCCCTTGGTCAAACCTTGAGGTGACTCTAACCTTAGCTGACACCTTGATTGGAGACTTTTGAGAAACTGTAAGCCAGAGGACTTAGCTAAGCTGTGCCTGGATTCCTAATCCACCGAAACTGTGATATAATAAATGTTTATTGTTTTAAGCCTCTTAATTGAAGAGTAATTTGTTATAAAGTGACCTAGATACAATATACTTTCCAATCTTTATTTCCTTCCTTCCTTCCTGCCTGCCTGCCTGCCTGCCTGCCTGCCTCCGTTATTTCTTTTCCCTGGCTCCCTCCCTCCTACCCTCCATCCTTTCCTTCTTTTTTGTCTCAGGACACTGGAGATCTTCAGTATAGCAGTTCCCTGTTTCCCCTTTATCTGCTGTTTCACTTTGCACAGTTTCAGTAAGCCATGCTCGACCACAGTCAGAAAATATTAAATAGACATTTCTAGAAATAAACAAGTTTTAAATTGTATGCTGTTCTTATAGCATGATGAAATCTTGGACTGTCCTGCTTTGTCCACTCTGAAAATGGCTTATCCCTTTGTTGCGTGGATCCATGCCTGGTAGACCAGGTGCATTGTCAATGAGTGGTAATATTTTGAAAGGAATCTCTTTTTTTGTTTTGTTTTGTTTTGTTTTTCTTGTTGTTGTTGTTGTTTTAGCAGCAGCTCTCAATAGTGGGCTTAAAATATTGAGTAAACTATGCTGTAAGCAGATGTACTGTTATCCAGGCTTTGTTGTTCCATTTATAGAGCACAGGCAGAGTAGATATAGTGTATTTTTTAAGGGCCCAAGGATTTTTTGAATGATAGATGAGCATTTGCTTCAGCTTCAGGTCACCAGCTGCATTAGCTCCTAACAGGAGCGTCAGCTTGTCCTTTGAAGTTTTGAAGCCAGGCATTGGCTTCTTTATAGCTATGAAAGTCCTAGATTACATCTTCTGCCAATAGAACGCTGTTTTATCTACAGTGAAAAGCTATTGTTTAGTGCAACCACCTTCTTTAATGATCTTAGCTAGATCTTCTGGATAACTTGCTGCAGCTTCTCCAGCCTTTGTTGCTTCACCTTGCACTTTGCAGTTATGGAGATGGCTTCTTTCCTTAAACCTCATGAGCCAAGCTCTGCTAGTTTTCAACTTTTCTTCTGCAGCTTCCTCACCTCTCTCAGTTTTTACAGAATTGAAGAATTAGGGCCTTGCTCTGTATTAGGCTTTGGGTTAAGGGAATATGTGGCTGGTTTTATCTTCTGTCCAGACCACTCAAATGTTCTCCATTTCAGCAATAAGGCTGCTTAGCTTTTGTATTATGTGTGTGTTTACTGGAGTGGGGCTTTTAATTTCCTTCAAGAACTATTCCTATCTGTAAAGGATTTTATTTCTCCTTCACTTATGAAACTTAGTTTGGCTGGATATGAAATTCTGGGTTGAAAATTCTTTTCTTTAA
>NW_012101387.1:172592-192724 GCF_000951045.1 Mandrillus leucophaeus | reverse complement strand
TCTTCTGTGTCACTCGCGCTGGGAGTTGGAGACTGGAGCTGTTCCTATTCGGCCATCTTGCTCCGCCCCCCTCAAGAACTATTCCTTTGCACTCACAACTTGAGTAACTGTTTGGCACAAGAAGCCTAAACTTTCCTTCCATCTTGGCTTTCAACATACCTTTCTCATTAAGCTCAATCATTTCTAGCTTTCGATTTAAAGTGAGAGAAGTGCGACTCTTGTTTCACCTCAACAGAGGCCATTGTAGGGTTATTAATTGACCTGACTTCAATATTGTTGTGTCTCTGGGAATAGGGAAGCCCAAGGAGAGGGAGACCTATGGGGGAATGGCTGGTGGCTAGAGCAGTCAGAACACACAACATTTATCGATTAAATTCTCAGCCTTATATAGGTATGGATGTGACACCAACAAACAATTACAATAGTAATATCAAGTTCACTGATCACAGATCACCGTAACAGATGTAATAACAATGAAAAACCTTCGAGTATTATAAAAATTACCAAAATGTGACTCAAAGACATGAAGTGAGCACATTACTGTTGGAAAAATGGCACCAAGAGACTTTCTCAATGCAGGGTTGCCACAAACCTTCAATTTGTAAAATATGCAGTGATCTGGATACAATATACAATATAATCTGTGAAGTGCAATAAAACCAGATATGCCTGTGTATATAGTGTTCAATACTATATGGTTTCAGGGCCGGGCATGGTGGCTCATGCCTGTAATGCTAGCACTTTGGGAGGCCAAGGCGGGTGGATTGCTTGAAGCCAGGAGTTTGAGACCAGCCTGGCCAACCTGGTGAAACTCTGTCTGTACTGAAAATTCAAAAATTAGCCAGGTGTGGTGGCGGGCTCTTCTAGTCCCAGCTACTCTGGAGGTTGAGGCACCAGAATCGCTTGAACCTGGGAGGCAGAGGTTGCAGTGAGCCCAGATCATACCACTGCAGTCCAGCCTGTACAACAGAGTGAGACACTGTATCAACAAAACAAAACTATATGGCACCTATGGGGGTCTGGCATGTCCGTAGCAGATAAGGGGGTGTTACTGTTTAATGTGGAATAGAGTGGGGATTGCAGCAGCATCATCTTGTTCCTAACTTCAGAGAGGAATCTTGTAGCATTACAGTATTTGTAGATACCCTTTAAAATTTTAAAAGAAGTTATTTTTTATTTCTATTCTATTGTCAAAAAAATTTTTATTGCTTGTTTTAATCATGAATTGATGTTGAATCGTAATCAACTACCTTTCCTACATTTGTTGAGGATTTCATAAGTTCTATCTTTTAGTCTATCATTGGGGTTATATTGCATTAATTGATTACTAATATTAAACCACTTTGCATTCTGGGAGTGGCATAAATCTAATTATGATGTATTATCATTTGAATATATATATCTAGATTCTGTTGCTCGTATTTAGTTTATAGTTCTTGTATCTATGTTCATGAGTAAAACTGTCCTGAAAATTTCCTTCTCTTATGATCTTTGTTGACTTTCTGATCAAGGTTATAAATTAAGCTGAAAATTACTCTTTCTATATATGGTTGGAATGATTTCTTTCTTGAATCCTGGGTGGAACTTAGTTACCTTTTTTAAAAATTAATGTAATTACACTGAAGTCATAAAAATGGTTTGTATAATTTCAGTCTTTGAAATTTGTTGAGACTTGTTGTGTAGCCTAGTATATGGTCAATTTTTGTTAATATGCTGTATACATGAAAATAATATGAATTTTGCAGTGATTACAGTTTTTCTCTCTGTATAAAATCTTGTTTAAATTTCCTACATTCTTACTGATTTATTTTGCCTGCATATATATGTGTGTGTGTGTGTGTGTGTACATATATATATGTGTATATATATCTATGTTTTTTCTCCCCTTTTCTTTTTAGAGACAGGGTTTCACTCTGTTGCCCAAGCTGGAGTGCAGTGGTGCAGTCATAGCTCACAGCAACCTTGGCCTCCTGGGCTCAAGTGATGCTCCTGTCTCAGCCTCCCAAGTAGCTAGGACTAATTATGCTCAGCTAATTTTTTTCAACTTTTTTAGAGATTTTTGTCTTGCTGTGTTTGTTACCCAGACTGGTCCCAAACTCCCAGTCTTAAGTGATCTTCCCACCTTGATTGCATTTATATTTATTACTGAGAGAATTATTATAGATTTCTGATAAAATTCATTTTGAATTTTCATATTTATCTGGTGGACTGACCTTTTTATTTATTATTATAAAAGTCATTCTTTATCATTAGTAATGTGTTTGTCTGCAGTCTTTCTGTATTGTATTTTAGGTGTATCTCTTATAACCAGCACGTAGTTTATGTTTTAAGAAGCCAACTTCACAGTCTTTATTTTTAATTGTAGCATTTAGACAGTTTATATTTAATATGATTACTCTAATTTTGGGTATACGTCTACTCTAATTTGAGTAAAAGCGTCTTTACTGGTGCTTTCTAACTGATTATCTTCACTTTCTTGCCTTTGTTTGGATTTTGGAAATAATTTCATGGTTTCCTCTGCTAATTTGAAACCTATGCACTCTGTTTCTAATCTTCTTGTTGGATTCCCTAGGAATTATGTCTTTTATAGTAACATATCAAAGTTTAAAGTTAGTGTCAGTGCGTTTTCCCTCATCTCAGACTATTTAGGCACCTTAACACAGTAAGAACACCTTTCTGATTAGATATTATTACAATGTATTATGTTTTATTGCTTTTTAAACTTCATAATATATTGTTGTTATTTTATATAGTCTTTGTTTACTAGACTTACCTACGTATTTTACCATACTTTTTTTCTTCTTAAAGTAAATTATTTAGAATTTATCTGCAGTAAGGGTTTGCTTTGTTTTTGTCTGAAAACTTTTGAAATTTTGCCCTCATTCTTTTTAACAGCTTTATTGAGACATAATTCACATAACCATACAATTCACCCACTTAAAATGTATAATTTAGTGATTTGGGGTATATTACGTTTTTTTTTAAAGTTGTGGTAAAATATAAATGGCAGAAAATTAGTATTTTAGCCATTCAGTGTACAATTCAGTGTAAAGAATGCCATCATTGTTTAAAGATAGTTTTACTGTAAGTTATGGACTAAATGTCTCCCCAGAAAACTCATGTGTTGAAATCCTAACCCCCAAAGTGACGGTATTAGGAGATGAGGCCTTTGGGAGGTGATTAGGCCAAGAGAGTAGATCATGAATAGAATGAGTGCCCTTACAAAAGAGAACCCACAGAGCTCTCTTGCCCTCTTTCTGTCATGTGGGGATACAATAAGAAGTCAGTAGTCTACAACATGGAAGAGAGCCCTCACCAGAACTGGACGATGCTCACACCTTGATCTTGGATTTCCAGCCTCCAGGACTATGAGAAATAAATTTCTATTTATAAGCCACCCAGGGTATGGTATTTGTTATAGCAGCCTGTACTGACTAATACACTGCATATAGAATTCTATGTTGATAGCTATTTTATTTCCATATACTGCAGTTATCCCTTTGTTAGCAGGCTTCCATTATTGCTGCTTAAAAGTCAGCTGCTGCTCTAGATATCGCTTCTTTATCAATAATGTGCCCCTTTCTTGGCAGGCTGCTTTTCGCTCTGTCTTTCATGGTCTTTTCATTGATGTTGCTGTATCTTGGTGTGTACTTTTAAAATAATTATCCTGCTTGGGATTTGTTGGGCTTCTTGAATCAGAAGTTTGAGGTCTTTCATCAGTTTAAATATTGCCTTTGTCACAATCTCTCTTCTGCTTTTGAATCTTTAATTAAATATATGTTAGATCTCACTCTATACTCGGTCTCTTAATCTCAATGTATGTCTGTATTTTTGTCTTTCTATGCTGCTTTCTGGATAATTTCTTCAGAATGTTCTTATATTTCAGCCCTTCTAGTCTCCTGTTCAATTCATATGTCCACTACTATGGATTTTACATTCATTTTACTATCCATTTTACAGCTTAGGAAACTGAGGCTTTGTCAGGTTGGGTAATATCCCTGAGATTACTCAGCTTGTGAGTAAAATAGTTGGCAGTCAAAACAAGCACTGTCTAACCGCAAACCCCAGGCTCCTGACTAATGCGTTGTGTAGTTTCCAGTGAACAATGTTTTATGGTTTTTAGCACATTTACTTTGGATACTTATGTATAAGCTCATATTTCATTTTTCAACCTATACTTTAAAAAATTTAAGATCTCAAATTTCTTTTTGATTTGCAGCATTTTCGTTGTCTTAACCAGTTTTGCCAAATTCATATCCAATCTCTTTTGGTCTCTTTCTACAAATATATGCTAAAGATTTTTCATTGAATTTTCCACAAATTCCCACAAAAGATACTGCAACAGTGATGAAAACAAAGTCTTTCTTTGATGCTCTATAGACATGAGCATGTATTTGTTTTATTTTTAGGTATGATTTTTAAAGTATTTTTTATTTTTATGTATCATTGCTTTTATTTTTAGGTATAATAAGTCAAAAATATCATAGGGAGTATCATTGCCCTAAGAGACTCTAGTAAGAAGTTTATCAAATGAATGTTCCATACAGAAAATTTTTAAAGAGCACTATAGCAAAATTTCAAGGTTGAAGACCCTCTGTATAGGAGCAGGGTGATGGAATTCAAGCCATTTCTCATTTTTATTTCTCACACATCTTTGTGTTCCTGCATCTGCCTTCAGGGAAGTCATGTCTGGCAGTCTCGCAAATTTAATAGACATATGGGTCACGACTTAGCACTTATGTTATCCAAGAGTTTGGTTTTGATTCCCACGTACAGAAGAGAGTTTCTGCACATTGTTATAGGAAATATAACTTTTAAAAAGCTGATGTTTGTGAGTTGCTTGTATACAGGAATAAGAAACTAAAAATTTCTTATATTTGGAATGTCACAAAAATCTTAAATCATGATTAAAGGAGGAATCAGTTAAAATCGTCCTTAGTTATATGGGTGTGGCTGTGATGAATGATTAGTTTTACCCTCAAGAACAAAAACCTACAAATGTCAAAGACCTAGGGAAAAGTAATTTTATTACCTATGAAAGTCAGTATTTAGGAGAGATTCAACTGTATTTATATTCATCATCATAGTATTTTGAAGTACTCACTTCAGCATGAAACATAGGAAATTCTAATTTTACAGCATTTTCAATCATGCATTTTCTTGCTTAAGACAATATATCCTGCAGAGTATAATACCTTGACATCATTGGGTGTTCCAAACAAGTTGCCATAAAACATAAACTATGATTATTGAGTCTTAAAGAAATTATTTGTTCATGGGTACTCAAGTAGTTTGAAAGTTGGGATCTAAGACCACATTAATAAACAGAATTTGCTACTTTGTATCAACTTGGAAATATATTTCTTATTTAATTTTGTAGAACAAATATACTTCCTGGGATAAGTAGAGGATATATTTATTAACAGTGTAATAAGTACCCTGTGATGGATTTTTTCAGTGTCTAGTTAATTTAACGTTTAAAATTTCAATTTGAGGAAATAAACTGGGAACAGTAATGGGAAAATAGGGTGCTAACCCAATAAAAAATGTCACTTTCAGTTTGTTAGTGCATATTTATGTTGCAATGTAAGTTTCATAATTAAGTACTGAATCTAAGTTAAAATTCTATGCGCAGTTTTTGCAAATTTCACCTTGGAGAATTGTTGAGTGAATTGTTTGCTTCATTTGAGGATGTAGAATAAATTATATTTTCCATAAAATGTCACCAACTGTGCTTATTTCCAAACAAAAAATAATTATGTATTTGGCTAGGTCTGCTTATTTTGTAATACCTCTTTTCGGGCTCTTCTGTCAGAACTAAAGACACTTAGAGTATCTAGAGCCTTTTCTAGAGAATATAACAAAAGCTTTTCTCCCTCTTCTAGCCCCCACAAATTTAACATCTTGCTGCCAGCATATCTTTCAAAGTAATAACAAGGTAGTCTTCTTGAGTAGTTTATAATGGGTTTCTTTCTATGTTTGATAAAACAGATGAAACTTTATTTTTTAAAAAACTCAAGGACTAAAAATTATTTTCATGAGACCTAAGTAAAATATAATTGATATTTGTATTAGTCCATTCTCAGGGTGCTATGAAGAAATAGCTGAGACTGGGAAATTCATAAAGAAAAGAGGTTTAACTGACTCACAGTTCTGCATAGCTGGGGAGGCCTTAGGAAACTTACAATCATGGAGGAAGGTGAAGCAAACACATCCTTCTTCACAAGGCGACAGGAGAAAGAAGTGCCAAGCAAAGGGGGAAAAGCCCCTTATATTACCATCGGATCTTGTGAGAACCCACTATCATGAGAACAGCATGGGGATAACTGCCCCCATGATTTAATTACCTCCCACTGGGCTCCTCCCACGACACGTGGGCATTATGGGAACTACAACTCAAGATGAGATTTGGGTGGGGACACAGCCAAGCCACATCAATATTGAAAATTGAAGTACTTCAATTTTGATTTAGTGTAGACTAATGCAACATGCGAATGTAGAGGCCTTTTGCTCACTCTTCGCACTAAGAACTTTTAACCTTTGAAGGGTCCTGACAACAGACATTTCAGTGATAATTTACCAAGACAGCAGAACTGTTTGTTGCTAAAAATAGTTATGCAGGATAAAATGCAATCTATACTTTTATGAGAACCTGTGATGCTAGTTTACCTCCAATTACAGATATCCATATCTATGTATGTATATTTTTTAATCAGATGTGTTTTGGGCTCAGAAGTTATTAAAAATTCAGTCGAATGATGAGAGTGGTGTTTTGAAGATTAGAATCATGTAGCTGATTCACATGAGTTATTAGACCATGATAAGAGGCACAGAGGAATTATAACAAATGAAATCAGCCTTCTTGCCTACTGATTCTGCATAATTTTAAAAATTAAATTTGGGTTTTTGTCCATATGCAAATTTGTCCTAAAAATTCCAATCTTTTGAAAGCGTTTTGATACTTAGAAAAAAAATTTAAGACTTTTCTAAATAGAATATACAAGATGGTACAATCTGATTGGATAATAATGCATCAGTGTTCTAAGTTAACAATTATCTAAGGCAATAGTTAACATTTAAAACATACAGTGACATCATTTCTGAATTTCTACTTTTCCTTGTCAAAATGCCAAATATAATTATACACAATTATTGCTTAAAGATGATGAAGGTTTTGATTTCAGAAAGTTCATCACTGTTACCTTTTCACAGAGAATTAAATTTGATGATCTATTAAAGCCCTAGCAGGTGTCTGATTTAGCATATTTGACTATTTTCACAAGTCACGATCCATCTAACAAGGACAGACGTTCCCAGTAGAGGTCAGTCTTGTGTTGATAGTTATTGTATCATAAAGGAAAACTAGGGATTTTATGTTTAAGTCCAGTATATTTGATATAGTTAGCCATTAATTGTGGAAGAAAAAAACTTAAAGATTGGTCATCTTTATTGTAACAAAAATTATTGTGGGTAATATTTTGGCTCCTTTATTACCATATGTTTTCCTCAAAACCCCAGAAGGCTTTACTGCTTGCTAAATACTCCCTAAAAGGGACTTATCAATGGTAGAAATTAACAATTATCTAAATGTAGCAACAGATAATTTGGGATAAATGTCAGATTACTGGATTTTAAAGTTAAAATATTTCTTGCAAATTTCAGTTTGAGAAGAAACACAGAGGTAGGATAATTTTACACATCAGCTTCTCACCTTAGCTGTCTTCTCTGCAATATGGGAACAACTGTGCCTGTTCTCTTTCCTTCAGATAAATCTTGTTTTATTCCCCAGACTAATGTTTTGGTCTCTAAACCAAGATTGTATAATAAATGCAGATATGGCAATCTGAGATAAAACATTTGTTTACAAGTAATGCCTTTGGAGTTGTTGATGCCAAAATACAATAAGCAGTCAAACCAGCATAGCCCAGGAAACATCTTTGAGGTTACTGAGATGATAAATGACTTTACTGGAGGTAGATGGTGTGATGGAAAGAGCAGTGTGTTAGCAGCAGTGATTCTGCCACAAGATAGCTTGAGGAGGCTTTAATCTCCCACACCTTAAATAAATATAATTAAGTAAACAGTGTGTTTACTATGCAAATATAGTCTAAAAGCAAGACTTCTAGTTCCTTCTTTCCAACTAAATTATTACACAACAGTCCTTCCCAGTAGAATTTGTAGCACCAATATTAGTTAGAAATCAGAATATTTGGATTTTAACCTGTGGCACTGCCAGTTGGGCAAGTGACCTTGAGCAAGCCACAACCTCTCTGAGATTTGTCTTTTTCTCAGTAAAGTGAAGGGATTGGATTTGGAAGGAACAAACTCCAGTGTTTTCCAGGACAGGAAAATATGAGAAGTTACTGAGAATGGAGGGGTCAGTGGAGAAATGGAGTGTGTGGGTCATACAATTAGGTGTCTGATAGAGATAAAATATTGAGTGCTCTATGTTGGCCAAATTTATGCTATATGTAGAGGCGGACAGACAGATGCAGATGAGAAAACTGGGAGAGAGGTGCCCAGTTACAAATGCAAAACTTCAACTCTGGTCTTCTCTCCGATGATGTGGAGTTCTTCCCACTTCACCACACTAAGTCTTGTCGCTGACAGGAGTGTGTGGGCTTAATCCAAGCAAATCCCTGAAAGAGAGGGCTTATATTTGGCTCCCTTTATCCTCCATCTATGCTCCTTCTTTATTGTTTGGGTCCCTTTCTCTTTATCCACTACCTCCTTAGTTGTGCTCAGGTGTTTCCTGAGCCTGAGCTTTGTAGGAGGCACCTTTCAGGAGCTGAAACAGTCCAGTCCCCACCTCTCTTTTCAGGCTCCCCACTATGATATTGACATTTGCCCTCCACAGAGCTTATACCAGGCTGCATTATGTTTCTTCATGAAGACTTGTTAGCTAAGCAAGTGCTTAGAGCCTTTTCACTCATTCAGTTTATTGTAGAGCCTTAATACTGCAGGTGCTAGGCTGGGCAATGATGGAGGGAGAAAGACGGCTTTAACTCTGAAGGAGCCTCAGCCCAATGAGGAAAGCAAATATGTCTACGTGTAACTCTAGCCGATGAAGTCAGACCCCTGTAGAGTGCATGGTATGCAGAGGAGAGGTAATTTTTCCAGGGCAGTGGAGGGATGTGCAAGGTGTTACTGAGGAGCTAATATTCAAGCTGAGGCCTGAAGAATGTGTCCACCAGTGAGGAAGGCAGGGAAGAGGCATTTTCTCAGAGGAAATAGCATGAAATAACGGTCTGGTGACAACTAGAAATGATTTACTGTTCCATGTGGTCCAGGTAATGCTAATACTTCAATATAAAGTCTGACATGGCTCTCTGTAAAGGACTGAGTAATAAGGTGATTTCATGAACTGTGACCAGGCAGGCAGGGGACTTATTTTTAAGGAGTTTTTTGGCACCTCTCAAATAACATCTCTGAGATGTCTTCCTCTTCTACATATTCCAGGTCAGTTTATCCAGATCTCAATGCTCTTTGGAATTTTTGGATTCTTATTAGGTTGCTGCTACACCATGGTTTCTCTTTCCACATTTTCACAGAGCATTCCTGCATTAGTCTGTACTGACGAGTTTACAATGGTTGCAGTAATCGTTGGTGTTGATGAACCTTCCTTATGCTTTATGTAAAAGAGTGATCTTTTTATTGCCAGTTTCTACTTTTCCATCAACAGCCTGTTGTTGGTGTTGATGAACCTTCCTTGTGCTTTATGTAAAAGAATGATCCTTTTATTGCCAGTTTCTATTTTTCCATCAATAGCCTGTTATTCCATGCCTCTGGGTCTGTACTGTTCCATTTCATAACATTTAATGAATGTTAGAAGTGGCTCTGCAAATGCATTGCCTTAATCTTGTTGCCTGCAGTGAGATGCTTTTAATATTTTCTCCACATATGAACTCAGTGTTTTCCTTTAGCTTTTCTTTAATTTCCATGTGGTTAATCTCACTACTGCAGGGAGCCTGGATATTTATAGATTTTTCCCTTTCACTCTATCTTCAATAATTTGCTTTCGCATTCAGTGAACACATCCATCACAATAAATGGTCCTTTTCTCATTTGTATTGACTTGCATTTATATAAACCAGACTGCCTTTTTATAGTATTATTAATGTTCATGGCAATTTTCAGTAGCTTGGGGAGCTGGGTATGAGAGTTGGCACAGAGCTTCAAGTTTTTGTATTAGATCAAATGACTCATGTCATGATGCCTGGTTTCAAGCTTTATCATTAAGTCAAAACCAAGGTTATATGGTTTTTTTTCCTTAATTGCCTCAATATAAAATGAGAGTATTAAATAAGCATCTCTAAATTATTCCCCATTTCATTAAAATGTTCTTGATTTGATAGCCGTTTTGTGCACTGAAAGATGTAAAAAATTCCAATTACATTGTTGACTATTTTCATAATCAGTTCAATGTTATAAACTTGTATAGCTCCTAGTAGAAATAAATAGGGAACTGAGTTATACACAGTTCATATTGATCATTCTTAGATGCTGTTGTTTTCTGATAGCTCAATTTATTTTAACAGAGTCTACAATGATGACATTTTAAAATTATTATATTATTTTGATACTTCATTTATATTCTTTTAATATAAGTTAATTTTTTCCTATCACTGGGCATGTCATTGGTTTGCAGATTGTTGGGAAGAATATCATTGGCAGGACTTGTATTGCTGTTCTTTGGGCAAAAGCAAACTGGTCTAGAGATCATCAAACTTTTTCTAGCTTGTGAAGGCCTCTCAGAAAATGTCTTTCAGAAGCAGCTCTGTGTGCTCAGACCCCTGGAACCAGTCATTCTGCTGCAACAGAGGCCTGTACTTTCCTATTGCCACCCATTTTCACTTCTCAGCAGCCTCTTCAGATATTAATGGTATTTCCATAATTCCAGTTGCATATGCTTTTTTAGTTTCTTATCTATGCCACTTGAATATTGTGACATTTTGGGAGCACTTAAATATTTGCTTCAAAACTTCACATATTTGTGGTATTTTTAATAGTAACTTGTGGTTGTTAGAAATGCTGAAAATAAATGGTGCTGGGATAACTGGGTAGCCAAATGCAGAAGACTGAAACTGGACCCCTTTCTTTCACCATATAGCAAAATCAACTCAAGATGGATTAAACACTTAAATATAAAACCTAAAACTATAAGAATCCTAGAAGAAACCCAGGAAATACCATTCTGGACGTCAGACCTGGCAAAGACTTTATGATGAAGATTCAAAAAGCAATTGCACCAAAACCACAAATTGACAAGAGGGACCTAATTAAACAAAAGAGCTTCTGCACAGCAAAAGAAACTCTCAACAGAATAAACAGTCAACCTACAGAATAAGAGAAAATATTTGCAAACTATGCATCTGACAAAGGTCAAATATCCAGAATCTATAAGTAACTTTAAAAAATCAACAAGCAAAAAACAACCCAATTAAAAGTAGGCAAAGGACATGAATACAGTTTTCAAAAGAAGAGACATGAATGGCCAGTAAGCATGTAAGAATGCTCCACATCACTAATCATTAGAGAAGTTTAAATCAAAACCACAGTGAGATACCATTTTGTACCAGTCAGAATGACTATTCTTAAATAAAAGTCAAAAAATAACATGCTGGTCAGGTTGCAGAGAAAAGGGAATGCTTATACAACTGCTGGTGGGAAGGTAAATTAGTTCAGCCACAGTGGAAAGCAGTTTGGCTGTTTCTCAAAGAACTTAAAACAGAACTACCATTCAATCTAGCAGTCCCATTATTGGGTATATACCCTAAGGAATAGAAATTGTTCTACCGTATAGACACATGCATGCATATGTTAGATGCAGCACTATTCATAGTAGCAAAGACATGGACTCAACCTAGATACCCATCAGTGGTGGACTAAAGAAAATGTGGTTCATACACACCACAGAATACTACACAGCCATAAAAAAGAATGAGAGATCATGTCCTTTGCTGGAACATGGATGGAGCTGGAGGCCACTAACCTAAGCAAATTAATGTGGGAGCAGAAAACCAAATACCACATGTTCTCATAAGTGGAAGCTGAACATTGAACACACATAGACGCAAAAATGGGAACAAGAGACACTGAGACCTAGTTGAGAGTGGAGTGGGAAGTAGGGTGAGGATTGAAAACTACCTATGGAGTACTATGCTCATTATCTGGGTGATGAAGTAATCTGTACCCCAAACTCCTATGACATGCAGTTTACCCATAAAACAAACCTGCACATGTACCCCCTGAACCTAAAATAAAAGTTGGAAAGGCAAAAAAAAAAAAAAAAAAAAAATGCTGAAAATATATTATTCCATTATCCCAATAAGCTCTTACTGTAATATTTTATCTTAGTGACTTTTGGGGGGAGTATATCTCCAATATAATTTAAAATAATCACTTAATTTTTGTTTTCTGGATTCAGTCATCTTTATTATCATATTAAATTACTTCTAAGACATATATTTTTTCTCCACATTTTAGCATCTCTGAAACTAGAATGCATCTTTCAACTAAGGATATATGATAGTCTAATTGGCAACATTTTTTTGTAGTGATAGAAAAATTAGTGGTGTCCTAGATTTAATAAAATGTGGCATTTTATTTTTATTTTCCAAGGACAGATAATGGAAGGTGGTTCATGATGTCAGTGATTTCATCTGTTTTATGCTTTGAGTAAGCATTCCTGGGTATTCACTGAGCTTCTTTTCTGTTCTAATCTTTTCTATGCAAGTCTGTCTTCTATCTTGTTCATTTATTTATTCATTCTCTGCAATTACTGGAAGTATTTAACAGAAGGTAAAAGCATTTGAAATTTGTTTACTCTCCTCTCCTAAATTTCTATGCATATGACTTTATACATGGTCAGGCCAAGGAATTTTTCTGTAGCAGGGGATGGGGGAAGGATAAATTATGGGAATAGTGGTGGGATTAGGACTTTTGTAACAAGAATGCAAAGAAGAACCAGTGTTCAGCTTTTAATTACTATAGTATGTTTTTAATAATGCTGGCAATGAGGAAAGCTTGACTTTGTCAGGCGAAGGAAGGATTTTCTAAATTTCTTTAAACCTCAGAAATGTAGTAAAAGAACTATTTCTAGAATTTCTTCCAGAGTCTCAAGGTATTGGTTTATCTAGAAAGAATGATTTGGATTAGAGCAAGCAGATGTCCTCCCCTTTTGGTCTCATGGAGTAAGAGTCCTATTTTTCCTTAAGGTCCTTGCTTTTCCCCTTCTTAGAGCTGTGCCTCAAATGAGGTGAATGTAGAAACATCAGGAAAGGTTTGGAAGAGTCTGAAAACATTTGAGCTAGTGGTCTGATCCTCTGTCAAAGCATGAGGGAGACCACAGACATTAGTTGGCTCCACTTCAGCCTTCAGGTCTGGGACATGATCAACAGTGAGAGAGCAATGACATGGAGGTAACCTTGGAGACAGCTCGAAGGATTGAGACTGAGGATGGGTTCCTGGCTACCAAGGGCCTGCGCTTGGCAGGGGATTGTGTGGCTTTTCATGCCTGGAGGTTTTCTACTGCCTCAGGGACCTCTGAGGCCAACCGGTCAGAAAAGGTTGTATCAGAGTGAAGAGACTATAATAGAAGGTGCCTTTAAGACTAGAGGCCAGGATCAGTTTCTAGTAGTGGTTGTCCACACTTTCCACCCCAGACCAAGTATGAACAGTTTTACTCATTGTAACTGGTTCAGGGAGCTGAGCGACCTACCTACCTACAGTAGAATGCAGTGGAGATTCAGAGAACAGCTCCTGAATCTGAGGTCTGCCTCTCTCTGTCTCTCTGTCTCTCTCTCCCTCTCTTTCACCTTCCAAAAAGAATAAAGTAAATGTCTTCACATACCTAGATGCCATCTTTGGGAGGAGAAGAGGTTAGGGATAGAACTCTGAAACGCAAGTGTATCTGTTTGGATCCAATCAGGAGATAAGAGAACATACAGTAATCTGAACAGGGGAATTTTAATATAAAGATAACTATTAATATAAATATAATTATTAAATAATGATAAAAAAGTAGCTATAAGATGTAAGAAAACACGTTATTGTACCCTCTGACTGAATGAGAGTACTCAGGAAAGACAAATTCGGAAGGAGAGCCCTCCTCTTGAGACCAGAGTTCAGACCTCATTGGAGAACATGAGATGCAGATCTCTGGATGTTAGAGGAGTTTCCCTGGTTTGCCCATGCCAGAGCTGGTCTGTAGTCACTGGGCAAGCAGAAGCAATTCTCTGGAGTGCAGGTGGGGCACAGGTGAGCTGCAGCTGGTGGCTGGGTGGGTAGGCACGTAGAGATAATGGGGATGCTGGCGGCAACCCTCTGGGGAGTGGCAGTTTGCAGTTACCCATGGCTGTGTAAGAGGAGTGTACTGAGGGTTTGGGGGTACCAGTGTAGGCAAGAGGCCTAGAGCATGCAGTATGCAGACTGTGAGGGTGTGGCAGTATGCAGATTGTGAGGGTGTGGGAAGGTGATCAGGAGTCCTGGCTTAGGCTGTAAGGTAGCCAAGGAACTTCACCTTCTGGACCAATGGGTGAGGCAGAACACCACTGGACTCCTCACACCCACACCCTGACCCACTGTGCAGTAGCCAGCAACAGCAGAAGAGTCATTTCCTTCTACATTGCCCCTCCAGCACTTTTAACTGTGAGCGTTTAGTATCATACACACTATAAAGGAGAAATGCTCAAAGGAATTCTGTTCATTATCACAGAGCATGTATTGAATGGTGAATTTGGAGCTAAAAGGTGGTAATGTGTTGGGAATTGGTGGATTCTTGGTCTTGCTGACTTCAAGAATGAAGCCGTGGACCCTTGCGTTGAGTGTTAACAGTTCTTAAAGATGGTGTGTCTGGAGTTTGTTCCTTCAGACATTCAGATGTGTTTGGAGCTTCTTCCTTCTGGTAGGTTCGTGGTTTCACTGACAGCAGTGAAGCTGCAGACCTTCGCACTGAATGTTATAGCTCTTAAAGCCCCGCGTCTGGAGTTGTTTGTTCTTCCTGGTGGGTGCATGGTCTCGCTGGCTTCAGTAGTGAAGCTGCAAACCTTCGTGGTGACTGTTACATCTCATCATGGCGGTGTGGACCCAAACAGCCAGTGGCAGCAATAGTTACTGCAAAGAGCAAAAAAACAAAGCCTCCACAGTGTGGAAAGGTACCAGAGTGAGTTACCTGTGGCTGACTCAGGCAGCCAGCTTTTATTCCCTTATCTGGCCCCACCCACATCCTGCTGATTGGTCCATTATACAGAGAGTTGATTGGACCATTTTGACAGGGTGCTGATTGGTACATTTACAATCCCTGAGCTAGACATAGAGTGCTAGACATAAAAGTTCTCCAAGTCCCCACTAGGTTAGCTAGATACAGAGTACCCAATGGTGTATTTACAAACCTTGAGCTAGAGCCAGAGTACCTAATGGTGTATTTACAAACCCTGAGCTAGACACAGAGTGCTGATTGGTGCGTTTATGATCCCTTAGCTAGACGTAAGTTCTCCAAGTCCCCACTAGGTTAGCTAGACACAGAGTACTGATTGGTGTATTTACAAACCCTGAGCTAGACACAGAGTGCTGATTGGTGCGTTTACAGTTCTTGAGCTAGACAGAGAGTACTGATTGGTGTATTTACAAACCCTGAGCTAGACACAGGGTGCTGATTGGTTCGTTTAGGATCCCTTAGCTAGACATAAATGTTCTCTAAGTCCCCACTAGCCTCTGGAGCCCAGCTGGCTTCATCTAGTGGATCCCACACCAGGGCTGCAGGCCCGGAGCTGCCCTCCAGCCCTGAGCGGAGCCTGCACTCCTCAGCCCTTGGGCAGTTGCTGTGACCAGGCGGCAGGGAACAGGGGGCGGTGCCCATCAGGGAGGCTCAGGGTGCAGGAGCCCACCGCAGGGGGTGGGGCTTGGACATGGCGGGCTGCAGGTCCCGAGCCCTGCCCCGCAGGGAGGCAGCTGAGGCCAGGCTAAAACTTGAGCTCAGCACGGCCGGCACTGCTAGGGGAGCCCGGGCACCCACTGCAGCTGCTGGCCTGGGTACTAAGCCCCTCATAGACCTGGGCCGGCAGCGCCTGCCAGAGCCGAGTGTGGGACCTGCCTAGGCCACGCCCGTGCCCGGGGAATTCGCGCTGGCCTGTGAGCAAAGCCGGCAGCGCCAGTTCCCGCCGGCGCCTCTACCTCCACACCTCCTGACAAGGAGAAGGAGCTGGCTCTGGCCGGCCAGCCCAGAGAGGGGCTCCCACACTGCAGTGGCAGGCTGAAGGACTCCTCAAGCGCCCAGAGTGGAGGCTGAGGCTGAGGGTGCTGAGAGTGAGGGCTGTTAGCACATTGTCACCTGTCAGTAAGTTGATAACTGGCACAATAAATCTTTTTTCAGAGGAGACTAAATCATCCAAAAGAGATTCTAACAGCTGGCACTCTTTTAATGGGCCTCCAATGAATAGAGTTGTTGGATTAACCAATGCATTCTGTATCCTCCATAAAAGTGTATATAGATTCATGGCCACTGTGTGGTGTTGACTCATAGCCAGTTGGCTATGCTCTACTATACCATTATACCTATGTTTCCATACCATTTGGGAGCTGTGTTTATTCCCCATATGTTCATACTAGTTGTATTAAGTATCTATTCCAAGCCTATTTATAGTAGTTGTGTTAGTTTTCTATTTCCTAACACATTTTTATTTCTATTTTATAACAGTCTGAAAACTTAGTGACTTAAAACAACAATAACTTAACAGCAGTGGACACTTAGTCTGCCACAGTTTCTGCAGGTCTTGAATTCTGGTTTGCATAATCTGGGTAGTTCTGACTTGGAAGTTTCTCAGAGGTTGCATTCGAGTTACTAGATGGACCTGCAGTCATCTGAAGACTTGACTGTAGATGTAGGAAGGAGTTCCAAAATGGCTCATTCATGTGGTTAGCAACCTGATGAGAGCTGTTGCCAGGAGTGTCAGTTTGTTGCCAATGAGACATCTCCACTAACTGAGTACCCTCATGACATGACAGTTGGCTTACCCCAAGTTGGGTGATCTTAAAGATAGTGAGGCAGAAGACACAATGCCTTTTAAAACAGTTTCAGTAAGTCACAAAGTGTCATTTCTGCAATATCCTGTTGGTTACACAGCTCAACCCTTTTTAATGTAGAAGAGGACCACACAAAAGGGTTAATACCAGGAGAAGCCACTGGAAGCTGTCTTGGTTACTGGCTACCACACTAATTATATCTGTTATTGTAATCAGAAAATTTAATTAAATACCATAAAAACATTGAAATATGAATATAAAATTATTTTTTATAAAAACTAAATGCTTTCAGAAAACTTCTTGAAGTGTAAAAAAAAAATCTGTTGTATAAAATGAGGCTAAGACAACTAAGAAATTGAGGACATTTTGTGAAAATCTGGATGGATTCTGCTCCCAAGTAACTTTGCAAGTGACATGAACTTTTTATACCACTTTAAATAAATTAATTGGTGGTGCAAAAAGTTTTGGGGAAATAAATGGCTTGAATGTTAAAGGAAAAACACCCAACCCAGCATGATACTCATGTACTAAGCACCATTAGGGAGAAATTATCTTGCTGTTCTAAAGAGTAATGAAGTTAATGTCAATTCTTGAGAGACAACATTTGATTGAAGAACAAGCCTACAATACCATAAGTTATTATCTACAAAAATGATAAGAGCTTAGATATGAGGTTTTAATAAATAATTTTTTACAACAATCAGTAATATTTGCAGCAATGCAACTAGAGTAAAAAATTGCTGTTATTGGTAAATCGACAAAAGAGGTTTTAGAAATTAAAAATGTATTATTAATCTAACTACAATACCAAAAATGAATTTGGAAGAATTCTGAAGTTTTCATCTATCATGACAGCAGAAATTAAAAAAAGCAGAAAACAACCACCCAAGCCATGGTATCTATTATCAGTTTTCAATTGTAGCTTAACCAAAATCACCCTAAAACTTAGTAGTTTAAATAAATGGTTTATACAACAATCATATTATTATCTCTCAGGCTTTCTGTGAGTCAGGAATTCAGACAGAGTACAGTAGGGATGATGGGTTGTTTTCCCACCGTATCTAGAGCCTCATCTAGGAAGACTTGTAGGCTGGGAATGACTCAACAGTTGGAGGTCTGGAATCATCTGGTGGAATCTACATTCACTTGTATTGCAGTTGATTCTGCTTATCATTTGGAATTCCAGCTGAGCTTGCTAAAGCACATACACGTGGCTCTTCCATGTGACCTCTGTATTTGTTTGGGCTTCCTTACAGCAGGGTGGGTGCCTTACAAGAATAAACATCACTGAGAAAACCGGAAGAAAGCTGTGTTGCCATTTAGGACCTCGCCTTTGGAAGTCACACAGCTTTATTTCCTCTGTAGGCTTCATCTTGCTCAGATTCAGGTAGAGGGACCATATACCCCATATCTTGATAGGAGGGTGGGTGTCAAAGTCACATTGTGAGACGGTCTTGCAGGATGGGAAATACTATTGTGTCAGTCTTGGAAAATGCAATCTGTGTGTGCGCGTACACACACACACACACACACACAGAGAACACTCTTACTTCCGAACTGTATGAACCTTAAGGATGACTATATATAAAGGCCATATTTTTACCACTGAATATCATGAGAAAGTATTTTAGTTCCATTTTGAAAAGATGGAACATAAGAAGATGAGTCTTATGGAGTTGATAAAATTCCTCAGTTGATATGGTTTGGTTCTGTGTGCCCACCCAAATCTCATGTTGAATTGTGATCCTGAGTGTTGGAGGAGGGGCCTGGTGGGAGGTGATTAGATCATGTGGGCAGATTTCCCCCTTGCTGTTCTTATGATAGTTAGTGAGTTCTCATGAGACCTAGTTGTTTAAAAGTGTGGCACTTCCCCATTCTCTCACTCTGTCTCCTGCTCCGCCATGGTAAGTCATTCTTGCTTTCCCTTCACCTTCTGCCATGATTGTAAGTTTCCTGAGGCCTCCCAGCCATGCTTCCTGTGCAGCCTGAAGAACTATGAGTCAATTAAACCTCTTTTCTTCATAAATTACCCAGTTTCAGGAGGTTCTTTTTAGTTTAGTTGAGAACTAATAGAGAAAATTCGTACCAGAGAAGTGGGGCATTGCTATAAAGAGACCTGGAAATGTGGAATTGACTTTGGAACTGGGTAATGGGCAGAGGTTAGAAGAGTTTGGAAGGCTCAGAAGAAGACAGGAAGATGAGGGAAAGTTTGGAACTTCCTGGGGATTTGGTGAATGGCTATGACCAAAATGCTGATAGTGATATGGACAGTGAAGTCCAGACTGAGGTGGTCTCAGATGGAGATGAGGAGCTTGTTGGGAACTGGAGTAAAGGTCACTCTTGCTATGCTTCAGCAAAGAGACTGGCAGCATTGTGCCCCTGATCTACAGATGTGTGGAACTTTGAACTTGAGAGAGAAAATTTAGGGTATCTGGTGGAAGAAATTTCTAAGCAGCAAAGCATTCAAGAGATGGTCTGGCTGCTTCTAAAAGCCTACCTCATTTGCATAAACAAAGAAATAAACTGAAAGTAGAACTTGTATTTAAAAGGGAAGCATAGCATAAAAGTTTGGAAAATTTGCACCCAGGCCATGCAGTAGAAAAGAAAAACCAATTTTCGGGGTAGAAATTCAAGGCTGCAGAAATTTGCATAAGAAGAGTCAAATGCTGACCACAAAAACAATGAGGAAAATGCCTTCAGGGCATTTCAGAGGCCTTTGTGGCAGCCCCTCCAATCACAGTCCTGGAGATCTAGTAGGGAAAAATGGCTTCATGGACCAGGCCCAAGACCCTGCTGTTCTGTGCAGCCTCGGGACATGGTGCCCTGCATCGCAGCTACTCCAGTTCCAGCTGTGGCTAAAAGGGGCCAAGGTATAGCTTTGGCTGTTGCTTCAGAGGGTGCAAGCTTCAAGCCTTGGTGGCTTCCATGTATATTGGGCCTATGAGTGTGCAGAAGGCAAGAGTTGAGGTTTGGGAACCTTTGCCTAGATTTCAGAGCATGTATGGAAACACGTGGATGTACAGGCAGAAGTGTGCTGCAGGAGTGGAGCCCTCATGGAGAACCTCTTCTAGGGCAGTGCAGAGGGGAAATGGGAAATGTGGGGTTGAAGC
>NW_012101387.1:169912-172542 GCF_000951045.1 Mandrillus leucophaeus | reverse complement strand
GAGTTGATAAAATTCCTCAGTTGATATGGTTTGGTTCTGTGTGCCCACCCAAATCTCATGTTGAATTGTGATCCTGAGTGTTGGAGGAGGGGCCTGGTGGGAGGTGATTAGATCATGTGGGCAGATTTCCCCCTTGCTGTTCTTATGATAGTTAGTGAGTTCTCATGAGACCTAGTTGTTTAAAAGTGTGGCACTTCCCCATTCTCTCACTCTGTCTCCTGCTCCGCCATGGTAAGTCATTCTTGCTTTCCCTTCACCTTCTGCCATGATTGTAAGTTTCCTGAGGCCTCCCAGCCATGCTTCCTGTGCAGCCTGAAGAACTATGAGTCAATTAAACCTCTTTTCTTCATAAATTACCCAGTTTCAGGAGGTTCTTTTTAGTTTAGTTGAGAACTAATAGAGAAAATTCGTACCAGAGAAGTGGGGCATTGCTATAAAGAGACCTGGAAATGTGGAATTGACTTTGGAACTGGGTAATGGGCAGAGGTTAGAAGAGTTTGGAAGGCTCAGAAGAAGACAGGAAGATGAGGGAAAGTTTGGAACTTCCTGGGGATTTGGTGAATGGCTATGACCAAAATGCTGATAGTGATATGGACAGTGAAGTCCAGACTGAGGTGGTCTCAGATGGAGATGAGGAGCTTGTTGGGAACTGGAGTAAAGGTCACTCTTGCTATGCTTCAGCAAAGAGACTGGCAGCATTGTGCCCCTGATCTACAGATGTGTGGAACTTTGAACTTGAGAGAGAAAATTTAGGGTATCTGGTGGAAGAAATTTCTAAGCAGCAAAGCATTCAAGAGATGGTCTGGCTGCTTCTAAAAGCCTACCTCATTTGCATAAACAAAGAAATAAACTGAAAGTAGAACTTGTATTTAAAAGGGAAGCATAGCATAAAAGTTTGGAAAATTTGCACCCAGGCCATGCAGTAGAAAAGAAAAACCAATTTTCGGGGTAGAAATTCAAGGCTGCAGAAATTTGCATAAGAAGAGTCAAATGCTGACCACAAAAACAATGAGGAAAATGCCTTCAGGGCATTTCAGAGGCCTTTGTGGCAGCCCCTCCAATCACAGTCCTGGAGATCTAGTAGGGAAAAATGGCTTCATGGACCAGGCCCAAGACCCTGCTGTTCTGTGCAGCCTCGGGACATAGTGCCCTGCATCGCAGCTACTCCAGTTCCAGCTGTGGCTAAAAGGGGCCAAGGTATAGCTTTGGCTGTTGCTTCAGAGGGTGCAAGCTTCAAGCCTTGGTGGCTTCCATGTATATTGGGCCTATGAGTGTGCAGAAGGCAAGAGTTGAGGTTTGGGAACCTTTGCCTAGATTTCAGAGCATGTATGGAAACACGTGGATGTACAGGCAGAAGTGTGCTGCAGGAGTGGAGCCCTCATGGAGAACCTCTTCTAGGGCAGTGCAGAGGGGAAATGGGAAATGTGGGGTTGAAGCCCCCACACAGAGTCCCCACTGGGGCACTGCCTAGTGGAGCTGTGAGACGGGGGCCACCATCCTTCAGACATCAGAATGGCAGATCCACTGACATCTTGCTCTGTGTGCCTGGAAAAGCTGTAGGTACTCAACACCAGCCTGTGAAAGCAGCCATGGGGGCTGTATTCTGCAGAGCCACAGTGGCGGAGCTGCCCAAGGACTTGAGCCCACCGCTTGCATCGGTGTAACCTGGATGTGAGACATGAAGTCAAAGGAGATTATTTTGAAGCTTTGAGATTTAATGACTCCCTTGCTGGGTTTTGGACATACATAGAGCCTGTAGCCCCTTTGTTTTGGTCAACTTCTTTCTTTTGGAATGGGAGCACTTACCCAATGCCTGTACTCTCATTGTATCTTGGAAGTAACTAACTTGTTTTTGATTTTACAGGCTTACAGGCAGAAGGGACTTGTCTTGTCTCTTCAGAGTCTCATCTTTGTCTCTCATAAAAGATGAGACTTTGGACATAGACTTTTGGGTTAATGCTAGAATGAGTTAAGACTGTTGGGAAAGCATAATTGTGTTTTGAAAGATAAGAAGGACATGTGATTTGGGAGGGGCCAGGGCAGAATGCTATGGTTTGGCTTTGTGTCCCCACCCAAATCCCATGTTTAATTGTGATCTTGAGTGTTAGGGGTGGGGCCTTGTGGAAGGTAATTAGATCATGGGGGCAGATTTCCCCCTTGCCATTCTCATGAGACCTGGTTTTTTAAAAGTATGTAGCACGTCCCCCTTTGCTCTCTCTCCTGCTCCACTCTGGTAAGACATGCTTCCTTCCCCTTCACCTCTGCCATGATTATAAGTTTCCTGAGGCCTCCCAGTCATGATTCCTGTACAGCCTGCAGAACTGTGAGTTAATTAAAACTTTCTTCTTATACCATTTGATTCAGCAATCTCATTACTGAGCATATACTCAAAGGATTATAAATCATTCTACTATAAAGACACATGCACATGTGTGTTTATTGCAACAATATTTACAATAGCAGAGACATGGAACTAACTTAAGTGCCTGTCAATGATAGACAGGATAAAGAAAATGTGGTACGTATACACCATGGAATACTATGTGGCCATAAATATGAATGAGATCATGTCCTTTGCAGGGACATGGATGAAGCTAGAAGCCATCATCCTCACCAAACTAACACAGGAA
>NW_012101387.1:159225-166717 GCF_000951045.1 Mandrillus leucophaeus | reverse complement strand
TCGATGGTCTTTACATTTTGGCATGTTTTTGCAGTGACTGGTAGCACTTGTTCCTTTCCATGTTTAGTGCTTCCTTCAGGATCTCTTGTAGGGCAGGCCTGGTGGTGACAAACTCTCTCAGCATTTGCTTGTCTGTAAAGTTTTTATTTCTCCTTCACTTATGAAACTTAGTTTGGCTGGATATGAAATTCCAGGTTGAAAATTCTTTTCTTAAGAAAATTGAATATTGGCCCCCCACTCTCTTCTGGCTTGTAGAGTTTCTACCGAGAGATCTGCTATTTGTCTGATGGGCTTCCCTTTGTGGGTAACCCATCCTTTCTCTCTGGCTGCCCTTAACATTTTTTCCTTCATTTCAACTTTGGTGAATCTGATAATTATGTGTATTGGAGTTGCTCTTCTCGAGGAGTAACGTTGTGGTGTTCTCTGGATTTCCTGAATTTGAATGTTGGCCTGCCTTCCTAGGTTCGGGAAGTTCTCCTGGATAATATCCTACAGAGTATTTTCCAACTTGGTTCCATTCTCCCTGTCACTTTCGTGTACACCAGTCAGACGTATATTTGGTCTTTTCACATAATCCCATATTTCTTGGAGGCTTTGTTCATTTCTTTTTACTCTTTTTTCTCTAAACTTCTTGCTTGATTTCATTCATTTGATCATCAATCACTGATACTCTTTCTTCCAGTTGATTGAGTTGTTTACTGAAGCTTGTGCATTTGTCTCTAGTTCTCGTGTCATGGTTTTCATCTCTACCAGGTCGCTATGGACTTCTCTGCATTGGTTATTCTAGTTATGTATTTGTCAAATCTTTTTTCAAGGTTTTTAGTTTCTTTGCACTGAGTTCCTAGTTCCTCCTTTACCTCTGAGAAGTTTGATCAACTGAAGCCTTCTCTCAACTTGTCAAAGTCTTTCTCTGTCCAACTTTGTTCCATTGCTGGTGAGGAGCTGCGTTTCTTTGGAGGGGGAGAGGTGCTATGATATTTTGAATTTTCAGCTTTTCTGTACTGCTTTTTCCCCATCTTTGTGGTTTTATCTACCTTTGGTCTTTGATGATGGTGACGTACACATGGGGTTTTGGTGTGGATATCCTTTCTGTTTGTTAGTTTTCCTTCTAACAGTCAAGACCCTTAGCTGCAAGTCTGTTGGAGTTTGCTTGATGTCCACTGCAGATGCTGTTTGTCTGGGTATCAGCAGCAGATGCTGCAGAAGAGAGAATATTGCTGAACAGCAAGTGTTGCTGTCTGATTGTTCCTCTGGAAGTTTCATCTCCGGCCATGTGAGGTGTGAGTTGTCAGTCTGCCCTTAGTGGGGGATGTCTCCCAGTTAGGCTACTCAGGGGTTAGGGACCCACTTGAGCAGGCAGTCTGTCTGTTCTCAGATCTCAACCTTCACGCTGGGAGAACCACTACTCTCTTCAAAGCTGTCAGACAGGGACATTTACATCTGCAGAGGTTTCTGCTACCTTTTGTTTGGCTATGCCCTGTTCCCAGAGGTGGAGTCTACAGAGGCAGGCAGGCCTTCTTGAGCTGCGGTGCCTCCACCCAGTTCGAGCTTCCTGGTGGCTTTGTTTACCTACTTGGACCCCAGCAATGGTGTGTGCCCCTCCCCCAGCCTTGCTGCTGCCTTGCAGTTACATCTTAGACTGCTGTGCTAGCAATGAGGGAGGCTCCGTGGGCGTGGGTCCCTCCAAGTCAGGCGCTGGATATAATCTCCTGGTGTGCTGTTTGCTAAGACCCTTGGTAAAGCACAGTATCATAAATTGTTTTGGCTCTTGCCGGTTGGGCTGCACACACTGTCCTGTACCAACTGTCCGACATGCCCCAGTGAGGTGAACCTGGTACCTCAGTTGGAAATGCAGAAATCATCCGTCTTCTCTGTTGCTCACACTGGAAGCTGGAAGCTGGAGCCGTTCCTATTCGGCTATCTTGGTGCCCACTCTCTGTATCCCATTTTTTAAGAAGAAATCAATGAATCAATCAAACAAACAAAAAAATCTTTTCCTTTGTTAATTGCCCAGTCTCAGGTAGTTCTTTATAAAAATGTGCGAAAAGACTAATATCAAAGGTCATTGTTCATAATGCAGTACTGGAGTGAAATGTGTTAAGAAAAAGATTTCCATAACTTGGAAATAGCCATATTGGAGAAATGTGTAACAGATCCATCATTGATGATTTAATTATTTAAGGCTATTAACTTTAATTTAACTCTATTGATTGGGATATTTACAACTCTATGCATAGATGGTGACTTATGAAAACTGAGAGTGGTGCAAATAAATTCTTTCCAGTAGAAAACAACACTCCAGGGGATATAGTTAATGCAGGACATCAGCCAGTTTTATATCTCTTTTAGCATTTTTTATTCAGTCATCTTTTTTTGATAACTGTAAATATTCTACTTCTCCTGTATTCTTTTTGCTCACCTTTGCTACTTCATTGGTTCCCAAAATAATGAGTTAAATAAATCTTTGATACATGCTTACTTTATTTTATATGAGAGTCAGGTTTTTAAAATTATACTTTGACAAATGAACATCCTCAGCGAATGTGTACTAAAGTTTGAAAAAAAGGATGGCCTGGGGCTGATAATACTATAAAACAAGAGTTGGCAGACTATGGCCCCATGGGTCAAATGCACTTGTAAGAACATTTTATTGGAACATAGACACACTCATTGATTATGTCTTGTCTATGGGTTTTGTTCTACTATAGCAGAATTGAGGAGTTACAACTATGATCATATGGCTCATAAGGCCTAAACTATTTATTATCTGGCCTTTTACAGAAAAATTTTGCTAAATTTTGCTGAATTCTGCTATAGGAAATCCTGAATTTTAAGACTAATCATGAACATAATTTGTTAATCATTCTCAGAAAATTGACAGCACTAATGATTTATAAGACAACAAACAATAGAATAATTTGATTTACTAGAAAATTATGAATAATGCAGAATGATATATACTCTAAATTAAACTTACTGATCTCAATTTAGAAAACAGAAATTAATGAAGAGATATAATCAAATCTAGAGCCCAAAGTGGCCAATAACTACCTAAATATTAGCATATATTAAACATCAAATGGAATCAACTGTCAAGAATGTAATTAAAGGGTGAAAGGACTATGCTGTGAAAAAAATCTATCATCTTAACAACTTAAAAGAACTCATTTTATTAAATGTATGTACATTTAGTTTAAATGAAAATAATTATAGTATTTGTGTTATATATTTTATTTCTCACTTTGACTTTTTAATTAAATATGTCTTGATTTCATCAGATAAGAAGGCATCTGGTGTATTAAGTTTCATTAATTGAAAAATCTCAACTTTTTTATTGCCCAGCAGGGTAGAGGCTTGCTCAAAAGCTTGGACTAGCAACAATAAATAGCTTTTTTTTTTTTTTGTCTTTCCTTCTCTTTTCTCTCCTGCTACCTTAATGTAGGGTAATTGAATTTGCCACCTCAAAGCTATCTATAATGCTTCAGGCAAAATAACCACAATATGGGTTTGTACATAACTTGAGAAGGAGTTCTTCTTCTGTCCCTTCTTCCTTTGGCTAATGCCTCTTAAATCACAGTTGTGTTGGTTGAACAGCTCTATGAATATGTGAAAAGCCACTGAATTGTGCACTTAAATTGGATGAGTTGCATGGTATGTGGAATACATCTTAATAAAGCTGACACCCCCAAAAAAATCACAGGAGAAAAAAATTTGTACCCAGTTAATAGTATATAAGGAAAAAGAAAAATTGATGTTCAGTGCCTACTGTGTGCTAGAAACTTACAAATGGACAGATACATGAGTATCAAAATCAAAAGTGCACAGCAACCTAAAACAGCTCTGTCAACCAGGCTGTAGTGCAATGGACTGATCGTGGCATACAGAAGCCTTTGCCTAAGGAGCTCAAGGGCTCCTCCCACCCCAGCCTCCTGAGTAGCTGGGACTACAGGCATGTACCACCAAGCCTGGCTAATTTTTTTTTTTTTTTTTGTAGAGATGGGGTTTTGTCATGTTGTCCAGGCTGGACTTGCACTCCTTGACTCAAGCCATCTGCCCACCTCGGCCTCTCAAAGTGCTGGGATTAGAGGGATGAGCCACCATGTCTAGCCTAGAGTTCTATTTTCTAGGTTTAAAGTAATTAAATTATGGATCTGTAAGCCCAAATAATTTTTATAAGTTATAATTTTTCTTATTAGTTATAAAGTATTCCCAGGGACTCTGTGAAGTCCTGTTATGTCTGGGCTTATGTGTGAGGCACATAAGACAGGCAGTAATGAGACTGCTTTTAATCTGTAAATATATACGCAAACATTCAAATTAATTCCATTATTTTAAAGAGTGAGATTAAGAAATGTTAAAATTGACTCGTTTTAACAATGTTTCCATTGTGCAAACATTTTTGGCATTATTTTCTTTTTCAGGCAGGAAAACCAGTGTCAAAACTTTATCATCATGTCTTATTTGTGTGTGTATGTCCATATAAAGTATTAATTAGCATCATCGCTTGTTTCCAGATGCCTTTTGTGTGTTTCAAAACTCAAATCTACCATCAAAGGAAAAAAATTCACACAATTGAGAATATTCCAAAGAAAGAATGGGCCTAATGGGAATCACAGAACTGGTTGGAAGACTGAGACTGAAGATGTAGGCTCAGAAATTTGGCATGAATCTTGGCAGTGTGTGACACAGTTCAGGTCACACCACAAAGTAATCTGGTGTAGCATGTGCCACTGGCATGGCCACAATTAGACTTTATCCTCACTGGCACCAATTGGCAATGGAGTGTTGTACCACTTCCTTTAGATGCAGTCATTCCAGGTGGGAGTGTTCGTGCAAGCCAAGCTTATGTGCCATGCACCAGATGCCAGTGGATGGGGGTGTGTGAATCTGTTAGGTAGCAGAGCACAGTTTGCCACCAAAATAGACATGATGGAGGGTTTCCCCACAATTGCCCATTAAAAATCTTTTACATTAAACATTACTGACATTATAGAAGTGTCTTTGGATTCTTTTATTAGTTAAGATGAGCATGTATTACCTTTGTAATTTTAAAAGTCGAGTACAGAATAATTATAAAAAAGAGATATTTTTTCTTTCAGGTTTTAGGTACAGAGATAGTCTCTTTGCTTCGATATGGGGTACACTAGAAAGGGTTGTTACACCTCAGCTCATTGCTCCACACTCTCCCAGGAGGGAGCATAGAATCTTGACCTTTAGAAAATTCCACTTAATGCTGCAATAACTTGTATGTAGTGTAAGCTGGTGGGAGAAATCAAGTAAGAAGAGGAAAGAACTGGCCATAGAATGAGCACACATTTCCTCTTCACCCTCTTCCCCCGCACCCCCGCCCCTCCAGTCATCAGTGGTGCTCCATCTGGCCCTGTTTACCTCAACTTAAGTTTCACCGTTTTCTGCTTTGGAAAGGGAAAACCACATTTTTTTGTTTTGAGATGGAGTCTTGCTCTGGAGTGCACTGGTGCAATCTCGGCTCACTGCAACCTCCCTCTCCCGGATGCTCTTGCCTCAGCCTCCCGAGTAGCTGGGATTACAGGTGTACGCCACCACACCCGGCTAATTTTTGTATTTTTAGTAGAGATGGGGTTTCACCATGTTGGCCAGGCTGGTCACGAACTCCTGACCTCAGGTGATCCGTCCTCCTTGACCTCCCAAAGTACTGGGATTACAGGCGTGGGCCACTGTACCCGTCCAAATTACGTTTTTTTTAAAAAGTTAGAAAGCAAAAACGAAACAAAAGTTGGGAAAGCAAGTGTTCTGCTCCATTTCATTAGGAGGCTGACGTTCCTAAACTCTCCAGGAACCTCTCCTGGTGGTTGGGACCATTGTTACACGGTTGAGAACTGTGAGTGTTCGGACACCCAGGGGAAACATTTTTCCTCATTTACGTCTCAAAATAAGGTAGGAATAAGGCATGGAAAAATATAAATGAGTAAATATAGTCCTTGCTACCTTGGAATAATTGGTGATAACGTGCAGGTGCATCTTATTTTCATCCTATCAAGTCATTTTCTAATTGGATGTTCTTGAAACAGTGGCTCATTGCTTGCACTTGTTCACTCCTATTTTCTTGCTAATATCCTGTTTTGGGGGCAGGGCAACTCTACTCTGGTGAACGATCAAATGTTTAGGCAAATATATCCTGGTGTTATAAGCTCATTAAATTTCTTGTCATTTCTTGCAGTGTGCTGGGATGTGCTGTTTGTGGCCTGTTTTTGCAATGTAGAATCTCTTTTGTGAGAGCCATGGAAGTTCCTTCTTTGATAATTAGTCTCTTGCTTTAGGCAGTGCCATTAAGAACTCCATATAAGCTGCCAACACTTTGTGGATGTGCAGAGCCCCATGAGCTTCCTATAGCTACTACTGCAAGTAAAATTTTCAGATGCTTCTGAAGTCTTACCCACTTACCTTAGCGCAGAGGTTCTCAAGCTTCAGCACTGGAGGATCACCTGGAATTGCTTGTTAAGACACACATTGCTGGGATCCACCTCCAGGGTGTCAGACTCATTAAGTCTGGGGTGAAGCCTGAGAAAGTGCAAGTCTAACCCGTTCCCAGGTGATGCTGATGTTGCTGGTTTTGAGACCATACTTTGAGATCACTGCCTTGGATTGAGAGCTGACCTGGGATTTAAAGCTCAAGTAGCTAAGTAAGCATCCTAAGGAAAATGGAAAAACCAGTGCAGTGAGTGATTGAATTACTGTTTGTTCAATATCACAGGCAGCATAGTATTACATAAGGGCTTTGGGGAACATTTTAGGTAAGTATGTATAACTCTTGCCACCTAGGATGTTCAAAGTAACTATAAGACAGTATTTTTGTTTTCCAAATAATTTTAATGATCCTGTAGATCCTCTTCCTTTTGGTATATAATATCAGTCTAATAGTTTCTTGTTTGATATAAAAATGAAATCTTATTTTACACAAGCAGCAAGCAACTATTTTTTCAGATTTTCCCCCTATAATTTAAGGGAAAGTTACTTTAAAATAGAAAAGATGTGGGCTTCAAAAAAACCTGCAAATATGTTGCAATAATACAAATGATTTCACTATTGAAATCCATTTGTGAAAGTAGGCTTTGCTTATATTTTGGGTCCTGCCTTCTATAAAATGGTCAGAGTTGCTTTTATTAAGATCATACACTCAGTGACCTAAGGACGAGATGGAGGTTATAAGCAGCCCTTTAAGGCCTCAGAGCTTGGCCTAGAGAGTCAAAACAGCTCTTTGAACTGGCATCTCAGCTTGTCATTTAGGCAAATTGTTTATTCTCTGCAAAGAACCAACCTTAGGCTTTGTTGATCTACCTATGTATATTTGTTTTTTATTTATTTGCATTATGTCATTCATTCTGTTTTCTTCGACTTTGCTAGTTTTCTTTGAAGTTTGTGAGATAAATGCTTAGATCATTGATTATCAAAATTGTGTCTATTCTAATATTTATAATAATATATTATATATATAATAAGGCTATACATTTTC
>NW_012101387.1:156778-159115 GCF_000951045.1 Mandrillus leucophaeus | reverse complement strand
AAATATATATTCTAATTCTATTATGATTTCTTGGGCCTATGGATTATATATAAGTGTATTTCCTGTAAACATATGGGGATTATTTGATGTCTTTAAGCCTCAGATTTTCTATTTTTAAAATGAGCTAATGCAACCAAAATATTTGGCATAATGTCTAGCAAAGTCAGTGTTTAATTAATGGTAGCTGTTGCTGTAATTGTTTTTCTTTGCTCCAGGGGTCCGGGTAGAAATCTTAGCTTACATTCCTGTACAATAGTTTGGGTTGCAAAAAATCCTAACTTCTATCTATATATAAAGATATATATGAAGCACCCATATGTTTGTACTCTACAGGGATTTACCCAATAAAAATATTCTGACTTATGAATTTTAACTACTGTATTCTTTTTTAGGGCTTACTTTCCTGCTAATGTTAGGTATTGCAAAGGCCGAGAGAAAGTTTGATTCTAGCCTTTAAGTGACTTTATATCCTAAAGTCTAAAATGAAAGTATATTTTTAACATTTAAAAAATTAAGATGAACCTGTATTCTATGTGTACATTTAATGCAGTACTCTTTTAACTCATAAAACTTTTAAAAAATAATTTCAACTTTCATTTTAGATTAAGGGGTATGTGTGCAGGTTTGTTACATGAGTGTATTTGTGTGATAGTGAGATTTGGGATATGAAAGATCACATCACCCAGATAGTGAACATAGTACCCAACCGTTAGTTTTCAACCTTGTCTACCTTCCTCCATCCCCTGTCTGTTAGTCTTCAGTGTCTATTCTTGCTGTCTTTATGTCCATGAGTACCTAGTATTTGGCTCCCACTTATTAGTGAGAACATGCAGTATTTGGTTTTCTGTTCTTGTGCTAATTAGGATAATGGCCTCCAGCTACATCCATGTCACTTAAAAGGACATGATTTCATTCTTTTTTTATGGCTGCATAGTATTCCATAATGTCTATGTACCACATTTTCTTTATCCAATTCACCACTGATGGGCATCTAGGTTGATTCCATGTCTTTGCTATTGTAACTCACAAAACTTTGATAAACTAATGTTGTATATTAACATTTGTTGTGTCTTATAATTGAGGACATATGATTATTATTTTAATTCAAAGGGTTTATAGCATGCTCATATTGCTGAGTAATTCAAATGATTCTGAGTAATTTCAAACATTTTTCTTCAGGACTTTTCTCATCTACACTCTTCCCAGAGTCAGAAAAGATATTACACAGAGGATAGAGCCTGAATTTGTCCCAGTACCACCAACTACCAGGCTTCGTTTAGTGAAACTCTACTCACAAACATTTTTGGGAAGATAAGTAGAGTAACCTGTTTCCCAAGGTGTTTTTGTTTTAAATGAAGTTTTCCCAAAATATTTAATTACTATTTGAAAAAAAAATTACCCAGGTGATTACAATGTTCAGCCAGGGTTGAGAGCCACTAGGGAGTTGATCTAGGGCAGTTCATTTTCCCACTTTCTCAGACAGCTTTTCCCAAAAATAACTCCACCCCATTTGACCATTTCAACAGATATTGCTTCTTTTGCATACTTAGAGATAAAGATTAAATTGCAAAAACCTCTGGGAGTTACCAAAAAAACTAAACATAGAATTATACGAACCAGCAATTCTACTCCTACTTTTATACCCAAATGAAGTGATAACAGGTGATCAAACAAAAACTTGTACACGAAATGTTCACAGCAGCATTGTTCATAATAGCCAAAACATGAAAATAACTCAAATGCCCATCAACACATGAATGGATAAACAAAATGTGGTGTATCCACACAATGGAATACTATTCAGCCACAAAAAAGAGAAAAGTACTGGTACATGCTACAACATGGCAGAACCTTGAAAAGATTATGCTAAATGAAAGAAGCCAGACATAAAAGATCACATATTATATAATTCTATTTATATGAAATGTCCAGAATAGGTAAATCCAAAGAGACAGATAGCAGATTAGTGGTTGATGAGGGTTGGAAGATGGGGAGTGGAGAATGGGGTGGGTGACTGTTTAATGAGTACAGAGTTTCCTTGGGGTAATGAAAATGTTTGGAAACTAGATAGAGATGATGTTTGCATAACATTGTAAATGTACTGGAAAATCTGCATAGAGATGTCATTGACCACAAATGCAATATTTTTCATTTATTACCAACAGAAAAATCCCCCCAAAAACCCCTAGAGTTGTAAATAAAGGGTTAAAGTGAAACTACTGGTGCTTTAGTTAGACGCTCACTTATTTGTATGGTTCCATTTTAAGTTCCTGTGTGGAACCTTTGCAATGTCTTTAAAACTAAGGTACTTCATCTATGAGATCTAAGAGCATTGTG
>NW_012101387.1:153007-154948 GCF_000951045.1 Mandrillus leucophaeus | reverse complement strand
TGTCAAAAATATTTACTATCTGATCCTTTACAAAAGTGTTTGCTAACTCCTTCCCTTGTGTATGCTTTGATTTCAGATTAATTATATCTTATATGTTATATATGTGATATAGAAGATATATATATATCTCTAATATGTTATGTATTTAAGAATTATTCAATTTGCCACAAACTATAGACACAAAAGGAGTATCTCTAGGGAAAGCCAAAAAAAAAAAAAAAAAAAAACACGGAAAGAAAGCAGGCTAGCAGAAGCTTCAAAATATCAAAAGCTCTCTTACTGTGTGGCAATATAAACTAAAAACTAATTCTCAAAATCATGGAGCTAGAAAAAAGAATCAAGACAACCAAAAAATATGGTTAATAAAAATGAAGACAGAAGACATAAAGATGTTTATGAGAACCAGGGTCTTTTCTAACAGGAGGTGAAAAAGGATTGAGGAGATGGACATGGCAATGAAGAAGAACTTAATTTGCACACAGTCAACAGAGGGGGCAGGAGGACCAACACAGCTACAGTTCTGCCACATTATTTATTTTGGTAAGTACTGTTATCTTTTGTTATGAGCCATATGTCATTCAACAGTGTTTAATGGCTTTTTTCCAAATCATGACCCCATAATATTTACTGAGAATTAAACAGAACTTACAATAGAAAAAAGAGATAGTTCTTAATTAGATATTTTGGGAAAAAAACATTGTCATATGACAAGATAACCAAAGAGTAGTCAGCTAAAACTATACGAATGAAGTATTCTAAAAATGTGTCAGACAGCTAATTAACACAATATTTTATTTTTCTAAAGATCTTGCAGTATTTGTTATCTTTATCACTATTAGTCATCTTTATCACCTCTTTAAGTTTGCATTTTATTGTCACTTTAAAAAATTTTAAATAAATGTCCATTTTGTATCTACCATTCTGTATCTTTATGTAATAGTATCTTATATTCTATATCTGTATCAAATATTCTATATGTATGTTATATTCATTTTACCTTATTTTATTTATTTATTTATTTAGACAGAGTCTTACTCTGTCTCCCAGGCTAGAGTGCAGTAGCACAATCTTGGCTCACCACAACCTCCACCTCCCAGGTTCAAGCTATTTTATTTATTTATTTATTTAGACAGAGTCTTACTCTGTCTCCCAGGCTAGAGTGCGGTAGCACAATCTTGGCTCACCACAACCTCCACCTCCCAGGTTCAAGCAATTATCCTGCCTCAGCCTCCTGAGTAGCTGAGATTACAGGCACACGCTACCACATCCAGCTAATTTTTGTATTTTCAGTAGAGATGGGTTTTGCCATGTTGGCCAGGCTGATCTCAAACTCCTGACCTCAAGTGATCTGCCCCCCTTGGCTTCCCAAAGGGCTGGAATTACAGATGTGAGCCACCACACCCAGCCCCATTTTATTAATTTATAAGAATATATAATTATACTTATAATTTTATTCATTTTATATTAATTTTTCTATTACTTAGATGAAGGCTAAAGCTCTAGTTTCCTTTGTATTTTTCAGGTAGAGGATTTTAATTCACTGAGTACCTGATCATTTTACATACCTAAGTCAAATAAATATGAAATTTGAAAAATTAAGTTTTTAAAATTCTTAAGTGCTTACAATACATTGAAGAAAACAAACATTGCTTAAGCAGTTTTTAAAACCTTGATAAGAGGTCATCAACATGATTTAAATGTGAAATTAGCTAATGTAACTAGCAATTAGAATGAGATTTAGCTTATATGTGTGGAGGTATAATGGAAAACTCTTGTGAGGAGTCTTTTATTGCACACCAAGAGAAACATGAGAAAGAAAAATAAGTTGCATTTTTCTGTATTTTTCCCTAAATGAAATGCTTGGCAACATCCTCAGAAAGAAAAAGAATAAACGAGTAATATGAAAGAAAACTATATAAAGGATTTAATTATTTCTAAATT
>NW_012101387.1:148216-150395 GCF_000951045.1 Mandrillus leucophaeus | reverse complement strand
TACAGAGTTTCCTTGGGGTAATGAAAATGTTTGGAAACTAGATAGAGATGATGTTTGCATAACATTGTAAATGTACTGGAAAATCTGCATAGAGATGTCATTGACCACAAATGCAATATTTTTCATTTATTACCAACAGAAAAATCCCCCCAAAAACCCCTAGAGTTGTAAATAAAGGGTTAAAGTGAAACTACTGGTGCTTTAGTTAGACGCTCACTTATTTGTATGGTTCCATTTTAAGTTCCTGTGTGGAACCTTTGCAATGTCTTTAAAACTAAGGTACTTCATCTATGAGATCTAAGAGCATTGTGAGCTTAATTGAACTAATGTAACAAAGTTCTAGATTTTGTAAAACTTACCAAAGTAATATATTTTAATTACAACTAGTTAATATTGTTCTTTCTACTCTGATTTCTAGATCATACTTCCCTTTGGGTTACAGTTGTGAAGTGGTCATAGGCATTGTTGGAATCCAGCTGATGGGAGGTTGAATTTGACATATATTTAGTTTGGATTATGTGGGAGATATTTATGTGATAGTATAACTTAGTGTAATAGGCTGTATAGTGGCTTCAAAGATATCCAGGTCCTAATCCCTGGAACCTGCGGATGTTACCTTAAATGGCAAAGGAGACTGCAGATGAGATTAAGTTAAGCATCTAAGCACCTTGCAACAGCAAGGTTATCCTAGATGGGTTCTAAATGCAATCACAAGTGTCCTTATAAGAGGGAGGGGTGACACAAAAAAGATGTGACCACTGAAGCAAGATGCTACACTGCTGGCTTTGAAGTTGGAGGAGGGGTCCACAAGCCAAGGAATACTGGAAGAGGCAAGGGACCAGACACTCCTGTATAGCCCCTGGAGGGGGTGTAGCCTTCTGACACATTGATTTTGGCCTAATGAAACTGATTTCACATATCTGGCCTCCAAAACTGTGAGAATAAATGTATACTATTGTAAACCAGAGAGTGTGTGGTAATTTGTTATAGCAGCCATAGGAAACTAATGTAGATAGCTGAGTCTTTGCTGGCTAAAATGATGTTGGAATGGCTTCCAGTAACATTTCTATTGCCCACTGTGTCAACCCACCAGCAGAGTAACAGGAAAGGAGAGAGCCAGAATGTTAGCATGATGCAAATTGCATCATATAGAGTCTAGCACCAGAACTGTGTATGCAGTGTAGCAGAGTTTAAAATGTAGATAGCCAGAAGTCAGTCTTTTGAAAATTGGAAAGCAATTCCAATTTTCAAGCTTGTAAAATTGTTTTCATTGATTTCTACTCAAATTGGAAATTCTTTCCTATCGTCAACATGTTTGATGATGCCTAATAAAAGCTACAAATTCATCATACTGTTTTTTTCTTTTTTTGCTGGAAAATGTACAAAATAGAATGTATCTGAATTTCCATGTAGGGCCCAAACATGCTGTCATAATACAAACAGTATGCATACATCTCTCTCTTTTCTGAGTGTGTGTGTGTGTATGTGTGAAGTCATATGTTTTATGCTTTCCTATATATCAGATTATGTTTTAGCATTTCAGAGGCACTGTGTCCTGCTAAAATCCTGTGGTTCCAGATGAAATGGCAAACACTATTGCCAGCAATGTGATAAAACAACCAAAGAAAGTGTTCAAGTGACCCGACTCATAAAACTCACCAATAAGTCAATATATGCAGTAAAAGAGTTATTATAAGAGCAGCTAAGAGTAATTAATGTGAATAAGTGTGTAGCTTAACACAGTGAAGTATCACTTTTAAATGCATTTTCATTTCTCGTGGGTAAGAGTTAGCAAACTCTGACCTGAGCACCAAATTCAGCCTACTGTTTTATTTGTAAAAAGTTACACTGGAACACAGTCCCACCCATTTATTAACATACTGTTTATTGCTGCTTTTGTTCTAGAAAAGCAGAGTTGAGTAGTTGAAAAAAAGACTGTGGCCAGGCACAAATGTCTCATGCCTATAATCCCAGCACTTTGGGAGTCTGAGGTGGATCACTAACTGGTCACTAAGTCCTGGTCTTAAGTGGGTGGATTACTTAAGCTGAGGCATTAGTGACCAGCCTGGGCCACATGGTGAAACCCTGTTTCTACAAAAAGTGTAAAAATTAGCTGGAGGTGGTGGTGTGAACCTGTAGTCCCAGCTACTGGGGAGGCTGAGGTGGGAGGATGACCTGA
>NW_012101387.1:141409-146356 GCF_000951045.1 Mandrillus leucophaeus | reverse complement strand
TTTTTTAGTGCCTGTTTCTTTTTCAACCGGGAATAACTGTAGAAGCTTTTATTTATTTATTTTTTAAAGGAATGGTTACTATTCTTAGGAAAAGTGGCAGTAAATATAGTTAATAATGGTAATTACAATTTTATAAACTCATTCAAAAGTCTTGATTTTAAAGGTGATAGTAAAAAAATATATATCTATTTATCTTGTTCCCTGAAGAATGGTAGTAAGAATGGTAGTACTCCTGACTGCTGAGAGACTGTCCTCCTTGGCATATTTGATGGCCTTCAAAGCCATCATACTTCAGTATTCAATGTCAAAAATTTATTTCCATTTGCAAACTTTGCTTAGAACTCACCTATATTTACCTTTCCTCCTATGACTTATAAGATAATATTAACATCTACATAACAGAACCTCACTCACAGAATGTTCGAGCCACGAAGGTGCTCTGAGACCCTCTGCCTCAACAGCCTCATTTCATAGATGAGAGAAGCCCAGAGAGGTAAGGGCGCCTTCCAAAACTCTAGTGCCTGTTTCTAGACATGGAACCAGAACACCCCTTGGCATTTCCCATCACACTTTCCTGCTTATTATGTGGCATGAGCTTGTCTTTAACATTGAATTAGAATTATTGCACATTACGTTGCATTCATCAAGGCCTGCCCTTCAGGCAGTCTTATGTAACAGTCTATTATAAAACATCTGAGAAAAATCATCCACTATCCTTTCAGATGTTTTCAAAACAATTTATATTAAATGCTAATAAAATGAAACAGAAAATGCCAGATAAACTTTTTAAAATAAAGATTTTGTGATTCATTGGGTTTAATTATTGGTTTTATTTTAGCATTACTTTGATACATTTCATGAAGCATACAGACAGAACTAAAGCCACATTTAAAAGGCAATTTAAAAAACCCAGACATTAAGATATAATTTACATACACTTAAATCTATTTAAAATGTACAGTTCATTCATTTAGTATAACCATAGAGTTGTGCAAACATCACCACCATCTAACTCTAGAACATGTTAGAACCCCAAAAGAAACTTAATATTCATTAGCATTTTGCATTCCTGGCAGCTCCCTCTTGCCACCCTGTATCCTCAGTCTTAGCAACCACTAAGCAACTTTCTGTCCTCATAGACTTGCCTATTCTAGACATTTCCTATAAATGGCATCATACAATATGTGGTTATTTTGTGATTGGCTCTGGCTTCTTTCACTTAGTATAATGCTTTCACATTTATCATGTAGCATATGCACGTGTCTTTGCCTTTTATAGCTGGGTAATATTCCATCGTATGTGTATTCCACATCTTTATTTATCCATTCCTCACTTGATGAATATTTGGATGGTTTTCGCTTTTTGGCTACTATGAACAATGCTGCCATGAACATTTGTGAGCAAGTTTTTGTGTGGCATTATGTTTTCATTTCTTTTGGGTACGTATCTAGAAATAGACTTACTGGGTCATAGGGTGACTCTATGTTTAATATTTTTAGGAATTCCCAGACTGTTTGCAAAGTGGCTGCATCATCTTACAATGTCACCAGTAAGTATGGCATGAGGATTCCAATTTCTTCACAGCCTTGTAAAAGGAAAATTTTACAATTATAATTATTTGGCAAAAATTCAATGAATTTTTTTAGCATCTATTTTGTGAAAGGTCTTGTTTGAGGTGCTATAATTTTTTTAACGCTATCAATTTTTGTGGAAAAAATTAGAACTTTTCTAAAGGAGATTATTTTTAAAGTTTATTAATTATTATTTATTTTTATTAATGCATACTATTTGTATGTATTTATCGGTACCTGTGAGAGTTTGATACATGCATACAGTATATAATGATCAAATCGGGGTATTTAGAAAATCCATTACCTCAAACATTTGTTATTCCTTTGTGTTTGGAACATTTCAGATCTTCTCTTTCAGCTATTTTGAAATATGCAATATAGTTTTTGTTAACTATAGACACTCTCTTGTGCTATTGAACACTAGAATTTATTTCTTCCACGTAACTGTATGTTTGTACCCATTAACCAATCTCTCCTCATCCCCCCAGCCCTTTCCCAGTCTCTGGCATCTATCATTCTATTCCCTGCCTCCATCAGATCAACTTTTTAGCTCCCACATAAGTGAGTGGGAACATGTGATACTTGTTTTTCTGTGCCTGGTTTGTTTCACTAAACATAATGACCTGCAATTCCATCTCTGTTGCTGCATATGACGAGATTTCATTTTTTATGGCTGAATAGTATTTTGTTGTGTATATACCATATTTTCTTTATCCATTCATCTGTTGATGGACTCTTGGGTTGATTTCATACCTTGGCTATTGTGAATAGAGCAGCAATAAATATGGGGGCTATGGTTAACCCTTTCATTTATTGATTTCCTCTCCTTTGGATAGATGGACAGTAGTGGGATTGCTGGGTCGGATGGTAGTTCTAATTTTAGTTTTTAAAGACAATTTGATACTGTTTTCCGTAATGACTGTACTAATGTACATTCTCACCGACAATGAGTAAAGAGTTCCCTTTTCTCCACATAATCACCAGCATCTGTTATTTTTTGACTCTGATAATAACCATTCTAACTGGAGTGAGATGGTATCTCATTGTGGTTTTGATCTGTATTTTCCTGATGAGTAGTAATGTTGAGCAGTTTTTCCTAAACCTGTTAGCCATTTGTTTGTTTGTTTTTTTAGAATCATCTATTCATGTCCTTTGCTCACTTTTTAGTGAGATTATTTGATTCTTTGCTATCGAGTTGTTTGAGTTCTGTGTATATTCTGGATATTAGTCCCTTGTTAGATGAATAGTTAGCAATTTTTTCCCCATTGTACATGTTATCTCTTCACTCTATTGATTGTTTCCTTTCCTGTGCAGAAGCTTTTTAGTTTACTGTAGTTCCATTTGTCTATTTTTCTTTTGGTTGCCTCTGCTTTTGAGGTCTTAGCCACAAAATCTTTGCCTAGCTCAATATCTTGAAGCGTGTGCCCTATGTTTTCTTTTAGTAGTTTTATAGTTTCAGGTCCCATATTCAGTTCTTTAATTCATTTTGAGTTGATTTTTATACATGGTGAGAGATAGAGGTCTGGTTTCATTCTTCTGCATGTGAATATCCAGTTTTCTTGGCACGATTTATTGAAAAAAAATGTCCTTTCCCCAGTGTATGTTCCTGGCAACTTTGTCAAAAATTGCCTGGCTGTAAATGTATGAATTTATTTCTGGATTCTCTATTCTGTTCCATTGGTCTATGTATCTGTTTTTATACCAATAGCATAGTGTTTTGGTTACTAGAGCTTTGTAGTATATTCTGAAATGTGTTAGTGTGATGCCTTCAGCTTTGTTCTTTTTACTGAGTATTGCTCCTATTTGGACTCTTTTATGGTTCTATATGAATTCTAGGATTGTTTTTTTCTATTGATTCAAAGAATGTCATTAGTATCTTGATAGGAATTGCATTAAATCTGTAGCTTGCCTTGGGTAGTATAGTCATTTTTAACAATATTAATTGTTCCAATTATGAGCATAATATGTCTTTCAATTTTTGGTATCCTCCTCAATTTCGTTCATCAGGTGTAGTGTTTTGTGTTTTGTTTTGTTTTGTTTTTCGTAGAAATCTTCCACCTCCTTGGCTAAATTTATCCCTGAGGATTTTTTGAAGTTCTAAATGACGTTGCTTTCTTGATTTCTGTTTCAGTTAGTTGGTTACTGGTGTATAAAAACACAACTGATTTTTTTATATTGATTTTGTGTCTTGTAACATTATTGAATTTGTTTACCAGTTCTAAGAGGATTTTTTGGTGGAGTTTTTAGGTTTTTCTATGCATAAAATCATATCATCTGAAGGAGAGACAATTTGGCTTCTTCATTTTTTTTTTAATTGGAATCTCTCTGTCACCCAGGCTGGAGTGCTCTGGTGTGATCTTGGCTCACCGCATCCTCTATTTCCCAGGCTCAAGTGATCCTCTCACCTCAGCCTCCTGAGTAGCTGGGACTACAGGTGTGTGCCACCATGCCTGGCTAATTTTTGTATTTTTCATAGAGACAGGGTTTCATCATGTTGTCTAGTCTGAACTTGAACTCCTGGGTTCAAGCGATCTGCCCACCTCAACCTCCCAAAGTGCTGGGATTACAGGCTCGAGCCACCACACCTGGCTGGCATCCTGTTTTCCAGTTTGAATGCCTTTCATTTCTTTCTCTTTCTGGAAAGAGAAAGTCTGGCTAGGACTTCCAGTATAATGCCGAATAAGAGTAGTGAGAGTAGGCATCCTTGTCTTATTCTAGTTCTTAGAGGAAAGGCTTTCAGTTATTCCCCATTCAGTATGATGTTAGCTGTGGGCTTGCCATATATGGCCTTTATTATGTTAGGGTATGTTCCTGCTATAGCTAATTTGTTGAGAGTTTTCATTATGAAGGGCAGGGGAAAAGGGATTCTTTTCTGAAGGGCGTTGTGTCACTCAGTGTCTGATGAGGATATAGAAGTAGGTGTTTGGTGAGAGATAGTAATTCAAAGAGGGAAAACTTACTATAAAGAATTATTAACTGGTAAAATGTGATTAACTACAAAAGGGGTAAATTACATGCTAAATAACACAGAAATACCAAACATTGGGAGGAGCTGCTACTTCTAGGACTGAGGGAGGATACCCAAGAAAGGAACAAACATGGAAGGGTCTTTCTCCTCAGCCTTTCCCCTCAAGGCTGAGATTCAGACCTTGTTGGAGAGGGTAGGGCTGTGGTCCCCAGGATAGAAAAGTTCCTTGAGGTGCCATAGACCAGGCCTGGTGAGTAGGGTGCTGGCTGTTGGGTGTCAGTGGATCAGCACTGTGGTCAGAAAAGTGCCTTCTAAGGTGCTGGCAAAACCCACTGGAAGGTGGTCACCACTGGGTCTCCTGCGTACTGCTGGCAAGGAAATTGCCTGTTTGGGTGACAATAAAACTCA
>NW_012101387.1:133323-140579 GCF_000951045.1 Mandrillus leucophaeus | reverse complement strand
CAAAAAGAAAATACACAAAACTATCAGAATTCTCATTTTTGTAATTGATTGAGAGGCTATAGTTGGTGTCTATGGCATCCTTCTTCTACTGCCTATTCTATATTTCCATTGCCCTTAGATGGTCAGGGTTCTTTGTCTGGGGAGTGATCCAAACTTTCATTTCTAAATGGCCTGAATCCTCAATAATCCTGCCCCCTCCTTTTGACTCCTGCAGTTTCCCATTAACCTTTATTTCACACCTTGAGTCCAGGTTCTATGGAGGTAGCTAATGTTGGAGATGATGCATCTGGTCCTGGGCAGGTGTCCGGTGAGATGATTGCTTTTCCCTTTGGTCCTGGTCTTTGGACCTCATACATTGCTGTTGAGCCTGTTTCTGTCTGCATGGCATATTTACCTCGGAGGCTGTTTCCACTATGTTCATGTGACACTTGAGGGAGCTGCATCATTACAGTTTCTTCTCCAAAATGCTGGGGTGGAGGGGGAAGGGCAGCGGGGTGGAGGAAGAGGGATCCAGAATCCCTGCACGGACTCCTCTGGCTGGATGCCAGATGCAGCCACTCTCTCCCCCATCTCTGTGCTCCTCTTCTGGGTGGTGGTAGGGTGAGATGGGAAATTCTTGTTGGTCTTGGATACTTAGTAAAGACATCAGTACATTTTGTTAGCTTTAAAGGTTTAGTTCTTAGCACTTTGCCATCCTGGGAAATCAGTGCCAGCGAATCCCATAGAACTTGTCTGCTTTTTGCCTCAATTTACCTGTCCCTGAAGACAATAAACAAAGAGCTGGCATTCTGCTTATAAAAGGGTAGTATAGTAAAAAATGAAGAACATATTATATCTCACAACTCATTTCCCATCTTTTAATAAATACTGATAGGTTTAAAATAGCTAAAATTGAAAATAGATGCCTATTTGAAAATTGACTAATTACATTCTAGCAGTTATACATGATATATTTATTATATATCACGTGTACTATAAATTTAATTATCTGTGGTATAAATAGACATTCCTAACCACTTCCTTTTAAGCATTTTCTCTTGAACTTTCAACATCTGTATTGGATTCAGAACACGAAACAAGCACAACTCTTAAAAGTGTCAGACATGCTACATTTCTTTCTCGCTCCCATGGAAAAAGTAAACACAGCATAAAACACTCGTCAAATTTTAGAAGTTAAGAGTGTGCTTTATGTAGTTTATCCTAGAAAAATCCTCAAGTTATACAAACTTTTAGATTATGAATGAGTTATGGTCATTTGGAGATGGCAACAGAGCAATTGGCAGGTTCAAGAATTTATACACAAAGGTGAAAGGCTTTTGAAACAACCAGAGTTTTCTTTCAAGTCTAACTTTCTGAGTAATTTAAATGAAAAACTGTGAGATGCCATGCAGGAAGACTTTAGAAATCATCCCAATGTCCCTCAATCAATCTGGTTCAAATATGCGGAATTGGAGGACAGGTCAAGAAAGCAGATGCTGAAACAGGAGGAAATTAAGTCGGCTTATTGTGAACATGACTTTTTCCCATCTAAAAAAAGATGATAGTTTACATTATTTTGAGAATTGTAGAGTGGGAGAAGCAGATCAACCCTTTCATACTGCTGAAATGTAATTTTCCTGGCCACACATCTTCCTCATTAATTGTCTCCAATTCTTTGAATTGTTCTTTTTTTAGTTAGAAGTTAGACTTGAAAGAAAACTCTGGTTGTTTCAAAAAGCCTTTCACCTTTGTGTATAAATTCTTGAACCTGCGAATTGCTCTGTTGCCATCTCCAAATGACCAAAAAAAAGAACAAAAGAAAGAACACAAGAAAAAAAAAATCTTTCCTACATTTTTTTCTATTATAAAATAATTTCATATTTGTATTTACCAAATCTTTAAGCATGAATGTGGTAACCAGTGAAAACAGCTTATTCTGTGGTGGCATGAAATGATAAAAAAAATGTATATATTCTCTTTTATTTTCTCTGTCTTTATTCTCCATCCATATCAACTGAAGGGTAGCTAGAGGGTTTTCTGCAGAAGTCTGAGTGTCCCTTGTCCCAGGAGAGAGTTGAGATGCTTTTGTTACCTAGATCTGTGATTCTGGAGCTACTTCACTGGATTGATGTTTAGGGAGGACTAGAAAGTTGAAGGGGAGAAGTCTAACCATGAAGGATGTTGGAGTGCTAAGATCCCTGATTGTGGTACCTATAGATAAATACTGTGGCTTTGAGAGGCAGAGCAAAGACTCCAGTGGAATCTGTTTTTCAGTGAGCAACAGCATCACCCACCATGGAATAAATCACTTGGGGGTGGATAATGTATTTCAAGGTTCTGTGATTCAAGATTGTGGGACAGACCAGAGGCCCTTCCCCAAATAGATTTCACAAGCCCCAGTCTTCTCATCTTGGTGATGGCGGCCAGAGAATGACTGAGTTTGGGTTTTCTGTCAGCCCGAATGGGAGAGGCTTATTCAGTTGGAATTAGATTTGTAAAAGGTAAAGAAATATGGTATTTCAGGTACCTGTGGATTGTGAAACAAATTCATGCTCACTACATTTGTTTCAAAAGCATAAATGGGCCCTGCCTTCTGCCTTTATCTACTCTACACATATAGTGTGGAACAGTACGATCAGGCCACTGTAAGACCATTTCAGGTTCCTTTTTGAGCCAGAAGATTAAGTTCCATAAAAAGTGAAGAAAAGTCAACAATTTAACACAAGAAATGTTTACCGACTAACTACTCTATGCTAGGTCTGTGAGTATGAAGAAATAAATGTGACATATCCTTGAGAAAGCACAAATAATCCAAAGAATTCATAAATATACAAATGATTAACTACATCAATAAAAAAGTCTTTTTGATGGGTGTGGCCAGGTCTGGGGCTGGAAGGCTCACCTCTGCATTGCAAAAGAATTAGTCTTCAGTTGTGTTTCATGGAGTAAAAGAGATATGTTTAGGCCAAAAGAATTGGAGGAAAGGGATAGAAATCTCATTTTTGTTCATCTGCAGTATTAGTTTCCCCATAATCAAACACGTTCATGTAAAAAGCAGTTTAGTAGCCAAGAAATCACCAAAATTGTTCATTATGAAAATCTGGAGACTTAGGCACAGATAAAGTTGATGTTCTGAAGCTCACAGAATTTGCTAACCTATTACTTACGGGGAATATACCCCTGAAGATCATTACTTGAGGAAAAAATACACATTTCCTTTGGAAGAAAGTAAAATCAGAAATCTTGAGGGTTCTCTTGAAGAAAATCAGACCTGTAGTTCTAACCAGTCCACTGACCTTAGTTGAGAATGTTAATGTGCCAGAGAAACAAATGAATGCTCACCTTTCCAAGGAAGATAGTAGAAAATAACCCCCTTGACTATCTTCAGCTGGAAGAAAGAACTCTTTTTTTTTTTTTCTGCGATGGAGTTTCACTCTTGTTGCCCAGGCTGGAATGTAATGGTGCAATCTCAGCTCACTGCAACCTCTGCCTCCCGGGTTCAGGCAATTCTGCCTTAGCCTCCCAGGTGGCTGGGATTACAGCCGCGCACCACCATGCCCGGCTAATTTTTGCATTTTCAGTAGAGACAAGCTTTCACCATGTTAGCCAGGCTGGTCTCGAACTCCTAACCTCAGATGATCCACCCGCCCCAGCCTCCCAAAGTGCTAGGATTACAGGCGTGAGCCACTGCGCCCAGTTGAAAAAAGAACTCTTTAATCCACTATGCCTAACCTTTTCCTTTATCCTTTAGATTTAAATGATTAACTTCTGATAATGCTGCAGACATTTTTTTCTGAAAGATTTGTTAATGAATGGATTTCTTTTGAAGGAAGTCCAGGTAAGAGCACAGATAGACAGAGAGTTCCAATGATGACCAAATGTGAAACATACTATGGTATATAAGAAACATACTATGGTATATAAGAATCCTCTAGAGATGTAATTGTAACACCAAGATCAAAGCACAGGGGACTCTATCAGTGCATTTCCCTGCAGAAGATATGACTCTGTAAAGTGAAAGGCAAAGTAGCATGTAGAGGAAGAAGGACACTGGGAAGAGCCCTAACTGCTGATGGGAGAGCCTAGGCTAGCTCTGGTCCTTCACTGGTCACTGTGAAATCTTAGGCAAATCACTTGCTTTTCTGGGCCTTCATTTTCTCATCTGGAACCGAGGTAATTGAATTAGGCCCTTCTTTAAGTCCTAAGATTCCAAAATATCCAATGCAGGCACATATTAATATTGTACCAGGTAACCTTTGTCTTACATTGAATTGCAGGTATAGTTTGTGCATATTTGTCTCCCATCCAAAAGTCTGCAGATTCACTAAGGAAGAATCAGTTAAGGGCCAGTCGGGGGATTTGAAGGATTCAGAGCTGCAGGAGCTATTTTTTATTCCTGGGTAACTCTAAACCAGAAGATGGAGAAGCTCACCTAAATCTGCCATCAGGTGTGTGGGTATTGTTGTACCAGGGTGTGGAGAGAGGAGAATGTCTCAGGAGACCACGTAAGGGTTCCTACGATTGCAGAACCAACCAAAGAGCCTTGGAGGTACCAATGATGAGATTTTCTCTAGTTCTTTGAAAGCCAGGAACTGGGCCATATTATTTTCTGTGAAAGAAAAGAAAAATAAGTGAAAATGCTTCACAGAATATTTTATAGCAACACACTTCTCAGGACTAATTAATAGTTTTAGAAAATGGAGGGAAAGAGCTCATCTGTATAAAGGTTTGAAGATGCACATATCATCTTGGAAAAAAAGAGGCTGTTATTCCATCATTTCCACATACATGGTTTTGTTATAAATATAATTGAAAATTCAACTCTTTCAAAAATAGAATACATGGGCACTGGAGTTTAGGTCACACATAATCAAATTCTAAATTTCTTTTCCAGCAAAGTTGTCCCTACTGAGGTCAGAGTACAACAAAGAAGGGATGGTGGGCTAAACGCCAAATGAATGAAAAGCGAAGATTTTCAGGCAGGGAGTCATCAGCCTTGTCACATGCTGCTGATATGAAAGGACTGACCACTGGATTGAGCAACATGAAGGCATGTGACCTCAATACAAGCTTTTTCTGTGTTGGAGTGAGATAAAAGAGAACAGGGAGAGAAGTGGAGTCACCAAGTGAGGACAACTCTTTGAAGGAGGTTTGTGGACCATTTGTTGTTATACAGAGGGAACTGCACAGGGGATTTTATGATGAGGGAACAGCTCTGTTTGAGAACTGGATGTAATTGCTCTTGAGACCACAGAGAGTCAAGGTTCTCTGTGATTTAATTATTCAGGAAAGAGGCTTCCTAGAAAGTTTACACTTTCTTCAAAGAAAGTCAATTTCTCTCATTTGCATGTCTCTCTTTTCTAAGTGACTTAATGAAAATTCCTTTCCCACTAACTTGAGTTTTATGTATCTTGTATTGAGTAGACATAAGAAGTGCTGGTTGGCCTGATTTGGTGCAGGACAGGATCCCACAAAGAGAATAGTTTCAGTCTTAAAACCTTTCTTCCTTTGACTTTCTGTGATTAGTTTCCTGAGTGTCTGGTAACAGCTCTGGTTCCTTTGCTGTAGTGTGGTGAGCGTCATCTCTTAGAACAAATTGGTTCACAGGCAGGAGGGATGAAATCATTGTTTTGCTTCAATGTTGGTTCTCCCCCGAGAGGTCTTTCACAGCAAGGGAGTCTATATTTTTAGAATTAGCACGTTCTGTTTCAATGTTGTGAACATTCATTTTAAACCTGCTATACTTAGTAGAGGTTTAATTACCCAAATTGGGAAACTAGTTTCAAACCATCACCTTCTACTTGGTTAATCAAAACAGTCCCCGCCACCAGCAGGGGAGACTGGCAATTTCAATCACACAGCCACACCTGGTGAGGGTAACTGACAAAAGCAATTCCATTGCCTGAGTTCAGCATCTTCAGCACCCATCCAGTCCTGTTGTAGCCCCTCTTTCTTTCAGTAAGACCTTCCTGAAATATACCCTCTGTGGGCCAGGGCTGGGGGGATGTGTCTGCTCCAATGTCTCTGGGGAGTGGCTTTTCTTCCCACACAAAAGTCGTGATTATATTTTCCAAAATAGCACTCAGGAAACAGAATCTCTCCGTGGCATTTACAGATATGTGAGATGTTGAGGAACTATGGTCTGAATGATGAAGTTTCTTGGATTTTTCAGCAATGTCATTTTTTCCTTCATTTACTCACTCACTTCTGGAAGGGCCAGTCTGAGAGCTGGGCTGAGGAGTCCAAGGCTGATGCAGTCATGGATGAGTCTGAGGCAGGGAGACCACTGGTGGGAGAATGGGTAGTGCCAACTGGCTTTAAAAATGCTCAGATAGAAATATGAATTTTGCACATTAATTCAGTCACTTGGCAAATATTGATTGGTTGTGGGATAAGCCATGGAGCCTGGCACTAGTTTAGTGAGACAGATACACAGGAAGAGGAAAAAATTATCATAATAAATGCACAGTTACAGAGCGAGAGCTCTGAAGGATCATTTTCTGGGTATGCGTAACAGGAACCCGATGTGATTGATCAGTGAAGCAAATTGGCACTTGAACTGAGAGCCACAGTGGTGCTTCCCAAACTTTATGTGCATATGAATATCTGGGGATCTTGTTAAATGCAGATTCATGTGCTGCTTCTGGGGCTTGGGGAGGAGCCTAAAATTCTGCATCTCTAATAAGCTGCCATGTGATGCTGACGCTGCTGGTACCAAGGATTCTAAAGGACAAACATAACGGAAAGCAGGGGTTGGGGGAAATAAGTTTCACGGCGAGGGAACAGTTATACACAGCAAGAACATAGTCTGCATAGTGCTCTTCTGGTCTCCAACCACTGAGGCAAAAGTCAAGTAATTGTTCTACCCTCTTCCATGACTAATTGGCAGGATATATGTTCCCCTGACAGGACATTTCCCAACTTTAAGACTGCTGTTTATGTTTACTTCAAAATTCCTTTTACCTCTTGTAAATATTGGGATTTCCATTTAAAAGGTCAGACAAAAGATATGTCTTCTACCCTTCTCCTTAGAATTTGCCAGAAAACAAGGACAGAAATATGAATTTCACATTTGATAAACCTTGAAGACTATGAAAAGATAATATTTGGAGAGGGCTCTCAATGCAGTGAAAATCAAATAAGGGTGCAGAAAGGCTTCTGGAGGGAGGGCTTGGGAACACAGAGCTCAGATAAAGCTGGCAGGAAACTGTTTTCTTAAGTAGATGGCACTTTGAGGGCAAAACCAACCACCCCTTCTTTGGAATCACAAGAAAGGC
>NW_012101387.1:125173-131602 GCF_000951045.1 Mandrillus leucophaeus | reverse complement strand
AAAGATACAAATAATGCATATGTTGCAATTCTTTTGTTTTCCATCTTTCATGTTCTCTCTAGTTCACTCTAACTTTGTTCATTTCTGGTTATTTTGCTTATATCTTTTGTTTATGTCTTAATCTTGCTCTCCTATTCCTCACTGTGACGTTAGCAGTGTTTCTTCTTAGTGTTTATTACAATGTGCTTGCATTTCCATGGTAGCTTTATTTTTCTCTTCTGCTTCCTTCCTGACCTTCAGAAGTTCTTGTTTCATTTCCTTCTGTGGTGGCCCTATTATTTCCCCTGATCTCTCAATTGCTCTGCTTTGAGCCCCTTCATTGTTTCATTAAATTCATTGTTCATAGACATTTATTTTGTCATAATTTTCTACTTCTTAATGGCAACTTGTTATTGGTGAGGATTCCTTATGCTCCCCCACCCTCTTCCTCCTTTTGTCTTGTAACTTATTTGTATAGCTCCTGTGCTAGTTGCCTTTTCCTTACTCCTCTTTAAATGAAGTATGTTCTTCCTGATGTTGGAAGTGGTCCAGGGTCTTATTGAGAAGGGGATGAGCAGTTCCAGACTAGCAAGAATTCTCCCTGGTTCAGGGACAAACTCATGATGACAAGACTATGTGTGTGTGTTTGAATTTTTACCTCTCTCCGGCCAAATGTTGTACAATCATCACCAATATTGATTTCTGAACTTTTTCATTACCCCAGCAACTCTGTGTCCTCTAAGCAGTAACTCCCCATTCTCCCTACCCCCCGGCCCCTGGTAACCTTCAGTCTACCTTTTGTGCCTACGAAGCCTATTCTAGATATTTCATATAGGTGGAATAACATAATATTTGTCTTTTTTTGTCTGGCTTATTTCACTTAGCATGTATCAGAACTTCATTCCTTTTTATGTATGAATAATATTCTGTTGTATGTAACATACCACATTCTGTTTATACAATTGATTTTGTTATGTGCTCTTGGATGGTTCTACCTTTTAGCTATTGTGAATAATGGTGCAACACCCATCTGTTTTTTTAAAGGGAAAAAGCAGGAATAGATGATATAAGAAAACGAGAATAGAGAAATAATTATAGACAGAGCAAATTAAAGGAGATTATAGTACTTATATGTACCACAAGCAAATAAATGTAAAAACCTGGATAAAACATGTAATTTCTAGAAAAGATAAAGTTCTAAGGCTGGCCCCAGAAGAGTTAGAAAATCTAAAGAGACCAATTGCAATAGAAAAAACAGTAAACTCAGGCTATCCCTCTTACAAACTATCAGGCACAGATATTTTTACAGGTGAGTTCTTCATAACCTTAATGACTCAATCACCTAATGCTTTTAAAATTCTTCTAGAAGAAAAGACTCTAGTTACTTTTTATAAAGTGGAGGTTACATTGGTGTCAGTCTGCCACAGAACAACAAAAATAATAAAAAGAAAGAAAACCACAGTCTAATGTCTCTTGTGACTATCGATACAATCATCTTCAATAGAATACTAGCAAACACATTCCAGGAGGACAGTAGAATATCCTTCCTTTCAGGAAATATTAGGAAATCTATTGATATTGTTTAACATCCTAGTATATATGAAAACAGTAAAACCATATGCCCACACTCACGGTTGCTGAAAATGTTTGCTATAAAATTAAAATCCATTATTGATTGTGAAAAAACACCTCATAAAGTAAAACTAAATTTATATCACATTAATAAAATATATTTGTCTTACCTCAAAAGCCAGGTCATCTTTAATGGGCAAACCATACACTCATATTAAATTGGGACAACGATGCCATTGCCACAACATTGTTGAACATTGGTCTTGAGGTACTAACCGACTTTTAGATAAGAGAAAGAAGAGTAGTATGTACAAGTTGGAAAGGAGGAGGTAAGATAATTATATTTGCAAATAATGTAACTCTGTGCCTTGAAAACCCAAGAAAATTAACCGAAAGATCACTGCCAACAATAGTTAAAAAAAAATAAGAGAATTGAGTAGTGTGGCTAGATAAAAAAATCAATAGCCTTTACACACATAAACAACAATTGGTGCTAAGATATGCAAGAAAGGACTGTATGCCCAGAGAAGCTAATTCTACAGTTTATATGGAAAAATAAAAAAAGCAAGAATAGCTAGGAAGCATCTTGAATCAGAATAGTAATGAGAAGCATGAATGCTCTGATGAACACATATTATAGAGTTATAATTGTTACAGCACTATGGTAGTGGTGCACACATAGCTATATCAATGGAACACAGGAGAAAGTTTATTTCTTTTTGTAGATCACAGTAAAAAAAAATAGCTTGCAAAACCACTTTCCTATGTATGTCATATGTAAATTTTACATAAAAATACATGCACATATATACTTGTATATACATAGAACAGCTTTGGAAGTATATTCAAAATATTCAAGAAATGCAACAGTTGTTGGGTGATAGGGGTAGGAAGTACTGTTATATTTCCCTATATTTTTGTGTACCTTTGAATTTTGCACTATTTGTGGTATTATTTCTTTAAAAAAGCAATTTATTTTATTAATTTTTTCAAACCCAGAGCAGAATATGAACAAAGTAGATAATACATAGGATGGATATGGAATGATCATCTGAACTATTCATATGGTTGTATTTGGAAGCTCCCAGGGTCTAAACATTGTAAGATTTCAGGGATTTATACCAAATCAGACTCATAAACATTTGATTTTCCTCATTTTTGAACATTTTTTCCCCTTTGGCCTTTCATTTATTCATTTAGTCTTCAGTAGAGAGGCCAGGGATGGCTTGGATTTAGGGGCTTAACCACCTCCATCTTCATCAGCTCCATTCAGCTGAAGCTGATGCTGTTCTTCTGAAAAAATCCAAGGAGCGTCCTAATAAATATGCAATCTATGTAAAAGCAGTGTGTTTGCAAACACAGCTGCAAGAAAAGCCTCCTACAGCAAGTATATAAAAAGGTACTCAATATCACTAATTAGGCAGATGCAAATCAAAACCACAGTATTACCTCACACCTGTGAGAATGGCTATTATAAAAAACACAAGAGATAACAAGTGTTGCCCAGAACATTCATAAAAGGGAACCTTGTATACTGTTGGTGGGAATACAGAGTGGTGCAGCCATTGTGGAAAATAATATGGAGGTTCTACGAAAAATTAAAAATAAAATTCTTATATGAGCCAGCAATTCTGTTTCTTAGTGTATATCCAAAGCAAATGAAATCATCTTATAGAGATATCTGTGCCCCCATGTTTCACAGCATTATTCACAATAACTAAGATATAGAAACAACCTTTGGCTCTCAATAGATGAATGGATAAAGAAATTGTGTGCGTGTGTGTGTGTACACACATACACAATGGAATATTATTCAGTCTTAAAAAAGGAGATCCTGCCATTTGTGTCAACATGAATGGACCAAGAGGACATTAAGCTATGTGAAATAATCCAGACACAGAAAGAAAAATACTACATGATGTCACTTTTATGTGAAATTTTAGAAAAAGAAACAAAATTCAAATATGTAGAAACAGAGTAAAAAGGTGGTTACCAGGGATAGGAAAAGTAGAGGAGTGGGGAGATGGAGGCCAAAGGGTACACAGTTTCATTTATGAAGAATAAATAAGCCTAGAGATCTAACGTATAGCATGAAGACTGTAGTTAATAATATTTTGTTTCATAAGGAAATTTGCTAAGAGAGTGGATTTCAGGTAATTTTACTACACACACACACACACAAAAGGTAACTGTGTAACATGATAGATATGTTAATTTGCTTGATGTGGTAATCATGTCATTATGCATATTGTTAAATCAAATTTATGGACGATCTCATTCTAGGTCCCAACAAACGAAAGCAAAATGGAGTCCCACATGCTAAGTGCCACATGATTAAACTGAAATTTTAAGAAAGCAGGTAAATTTCCAAACAGACCAGATATTTTTGAAAACAGAAGAGTCACAGAAACCAATAGGAAAGGGCCTAGTCAACCTGAGTCAGTATAATAAGGTAATCTCCACTGTTTTAACCCTTATAAGAAAAGTAACCTGAAGTAAACTGATGTTAACTGATCTGCCTTTTTCTATTATTCTGTTTCCTTGTTCCCATTTTACAAAAACCAACTGTTCTGCCATGCCCAGTGGAGCACTCACTCTATTTATAGAATAAAATACTGCTGAATTCTAGAATCACAAATAGAAGCCAATTAGATCTTAAAACTAAATTTGTTATAATTTTGCCTTGTGACAATATGTATATCAAAACATCATGTTAGGTATTGTCTTAGTCTGTTTTCTGTTGCTATAACAGAATACCACAAACAGTAATTTACATAGAAAGAAGTTGATTTGGCTCACAGTTCTGGAGACTGGGAAGTCCAAGAGTATGGCGCCAGCATCTGGTGAGGGTCCTTCATGGTGAAAGGGTGGAAGGTGGAAGTGAGCACTAGAGACAGACAGCAAATGGAGGCTGAACTTATCCTTTCATCAGGAGCCCACCTCATGACCTAATCACCTCTTAAAGGGCCCACCTCCCAATACCATTACATCGGCAATTAAATTTCCACACGAGTTTTGAAGGGGGCATTCAAATCATATCAAGAAAAAAAAAAAAAGAGTCAAGTCCCCTAGGCTTCTCTTCTAGGTAGATTCCTGCTTCAGTCCCTTCCTATATAGAAACTCTGGAGTTTCCCCTACCTCATACTCTTGCCTGTTTTCCAAGGCTCCAAGAGAAAAAGAATATCCTCTTTGCTTCTGAAAAAAACACTACAGTTTATTGGTCAGCACCAAGTGTGTTTAACTTTAATTTCAGATGGCAACTCGCACACAGATGTGTTTATGTTGCCCTTTATCAGTATTATCATTGGCAAAGCCTTTGGTAAGCAACAGGAGAAGTGGCTGAACAGAATAATTCCAGGCTTGAAGTTCCTTTTTCATCTGGTTCCCTGTGGGAAAAGACCATGAAAGCTAAGGGTGGTGGCCAAGTCCTGAAGGCCAAGGTCACCGTCAAACATTTTCTGAGAATCTACCAAAAGGTCTGTATTAGGTCAACATGCACGCAGTTGTGCTTGGAAGGAATGAAGCTTTCAAATATGAGAACTCTACCTGAAAAATCCTTGCCATCAGTTCTTTGAAATGAAACTGTAAGCTGAGAAGAACTCTCTGCTTAGGGGAAGTAGGACTAAAACTTGACTTTTGATTTGGAGAACATTCAAAAGACTCTAAGTTCATGAGTGCTCAATTTGTAATTTTTTGCCCTTGAAAAAAATATAAGCAGGTGCAGTGGCTTACGCCTGTAATCCCAGCACTTTGGGAGGCTGAGGTGAGTAGATCACTTGAGCCCAGGAATTCAGGATCAGCCTGGACAACGTGGCGAAACCCCATCTCCACTAAAAGTACAAAAATTAGCCAGGTGTGGTGGTACGTTCCTGCATGCCAGCTCTGGGGAGGATTGATTGAGCCTGGGAAGTTGAGCCTGCAGTGATCCATGATGGCACCACTGTACTCCAGCCTGGGCAACACAAAAACCCTATCTCAGGAACAACAACCACAACAAAGAAGCAACAAAAGGAAATTTGTATTTTTAGCCATAGAGCCTTGAAGTTTGTTATTACCACCAGGGAGAAAATCCTTCATTTCTACTTCATTCCTGAAATGGGTTAATCACTGATTATACATAGAAAATCGACTCAAAAGAAAAAAAAAAAACACAAAAACACCAGATTTTACCTTTAAATATGTTTTTTTGGTATATATTTTAGGTTCTGGTAGCAAAAGGTGCAGAGATAAGGAATATGACAGGGGTTATTTATTGCACTCTGCATACAACAGCAAGAATGCTTTTCCTAAAAATTCTTTTTGCTTAAGTCCCTTTTTTGCTTAAGTCTCTTTTCCTAAATATCTTTTTTGCTTAAGTCCCTTTTTTGCTTAAGTCTCTTTTCCTAAATATCTTTTTGCTTAAGTCCCTTTGTTGCTGCCGACATCATTTGATTTCCCACAGTTATTATAAGCCTTCATTATCCTGTTTCTCCTCCTCCTCTGAATCCTCCTCTCCAACAGCAGGATTTCTATTTCCTTTCTTAGTCAACTAGCTGTGTGGCTAAGATTAAGTCACTGGAGTCTCACTGTCTCTTTGTCTGTAAAATTATGATTTTAGAGTAAGCAGAGTCCTGGCCTGCTATGGGGTGTATCAGAGTCAGGGTGAAAGGGTCTTAAGGTATTTGAAAATAAAGCAGCAGATAAGCTTGACATGGAGAGTAGCCTGCCTCTGGCTCTGTCTTCTGCATTTCCTTAGGAGTGAAAAGCCGGTGGTGAGCAAGCAGATTCAGTGCTAAGGTTGTAGCCACATGATCAAAGGAAGAAATACGTATCTGTTTTTTTTTTTTTTTTTCCCCTGAGACGGAGTCTCGCACTGTCGCCCAGGCTGGAGTGCAGTGG
>NW_012101387.1:107385-124893 GCF_000951045.1 Mandrillus leucophaeus | reverse complement strand
GAACTTATTTCAAAAATTTAAATAACATTAAAGGAAGGTATAAGATTTTTATGGCTATCCAAAAGCTGCATTAAAAAAAAAAGTAACTTAAGGATTTCTAAGTCAATTTCCAGCTCTGAAAATCAAATGATCTGTGAACATATGCCCTTTCTCGGTTCAGAAAGCCATTTAGAGCAAATGTACTTATTTACTTCATCCAGGCTCTGCTTACTCCTTTCCACAGCCATCTCCTCCATTGGGAACACTCTTCTGTGCCATTTTTGACAGACCTCGAGCCTCCTGGCTTCCCTGCCTGAGATGCATTATATTCTATCTGACCTGGACCACTGCATTCAGCTTGGGAGCCTCCCTGTCTTTAAGGTATGGGGCAAAATATAGATGAGAGTAGCCAGGCATTAGGAGTAGTAGTAATAGTAGTAAAAACAAAAACAGTATTTTTTTTGATAATAGTAGCTAACATTTGTTGAACTCATTTTATGTGCCAAGCATTTTATGTTTATTATCTTACCACCCTTGACAAAGACCTTATGAGATGGGTACTATCAACCCAGTTTCTCAGAAGGGGAAACTGAGGCTTATAAAGAGTATACAACTTGCTCCAAGTGGTAACTAATGGAGCCAGGATTTAAACCTAGGCCCTTCAACGCCCATAACCCATGCACTTAATTGCTGTTCATAAACAGTCACCTGCGTATGTTCATCTTGCTTTTACCTGTGTTCATCCCATCTTTTTTTGTAAAAATCCTGGAAAGCAGGTCATGTCTTCTTTCATTCTTTTGTACTATCTGAGAGGGCTGTAACAATACATGCTCAGGAAACATTTCTGTTCAACCTGCATGAAGTACAAGGCAGGCTGAAATATAAAGAAATACATAAATTACCCTGAGAAAGAGCAGATCCTTTCATATAACTTTTTCCTGGCATTACCTCTTAGAGGAAAATAATTCTCAAGCAAGCTGTACCTGAGCTGGTTACCAAAATCAGAATGAATTCTCCCCAATCATGGGGGACATTCCGTAAGCCTTTGGGGTAAGGTCTATTTTAAGGATTTTGTTCAAGTTCCTCCTTCTTGTTTCCTGGCCACACTGCCGAGCACTGTAATTGGCTAATAGGGATTCTGAATATGAAAGATACAGGCAGCTCACTTGGAAGTTACATTAAGGACAAATAAGGATCCTGGAGTAATTTTCAACAAGATAAGATCAGCATCCTAGTATTGAGTTATTTTGCTACATTAATTAATTTCAATTTGTTCTAATGGTCTTTGGCCCCCTGCTTAAATGCCAGTTGAGGCAACAGATAGTGGCTTGTCATGTCTTGTTACTTAGTTCTGGGTTTTATAAAGTAAGAACTAAGATGGATATTTATCAATTGAGCAGGTTTCTATGTTGTGTCCTCTAAAGCCCTTAGGGTCAGTGTCTCACTGTAGCATCATAAACATCTTTCATGGAATCAAGTGATTAATAAATGTGTCCTAATGGGACTGTGATGCTTTTGGGTGTTCATTTTAGACACCTTAAGAATTAGTCTCAAGAGTAGCTCAGTTATTAAGTGATTTTGGAGTTGCATCATGTCAGGGAAATAATCAAGAAGAAACCATTTTAATAGCGTAAATTTCTCTGAGATAGTGAAGATAAAAGAATGCTACTAGTTTACTCACTCCTTACTGTCTGAGTCAGAAAGAAGGTGGAACATCCTATTCCTTCTTCAACTCTCTTATCACATTTAGAAAAATTTGACTATTTCTGCTTTTAGTTCTCTTTTTATGTTCCCCCATTTTTGGAAGATGACTTTCTCCCTGTCTTAGAATAAAAGGCCCAAAGGTAGGAGAGAAGGAGATATGTTCAGGAGTTACCTCTGATGGCTTCCTCTCCCTTGCTTCAGGCACTGGCTCGCCACTCCTTTTTCTATTTTCAGTTCTTTTTTATCTATTTCCTTTTCTATTCCCTGCTTCTTTCCTATTGTCCTGACTTGCATGACACTGGCAAGCTACAAGGAACAATAGCAACTGCCTTAGAAGGCTGACAGGATTCACGGGAAGCACCCTGAGCAGAGCCTAATTCCTAATGAGTGGTCCCTACATATTAGGATCATTTTCTTTCCTTTTGAGCTTCTGGTTTCTTGGCCTCTGGTCTTTTCCTCCTTCAATATATTCTATATAGGTAATCAGATTCACCTTCAAACAATGCTATTTTGATCTTGTCATCTGGTGCAGAAAAAATAAAACCTTCAGTGGCTTTCTAAGACTATGAAATCAAATTCAAATGTCTCTTTATGGTATTCAAAGTCTTCTGTAATCTCCCCCCAGCCTGTGGCTCTTACTGATGCCCCATTCTTCTATTGCTCAGGATGCTTTGGGCTGTAGCCGCTAGGTTGACAAGCATCCTGATGATGCTGATAAAAGTGCTCAAGGACATTTTGGGAATTTTTGCTTTAGTGTTATCTAGGATGCTATTGTATGCAATGCATATTTTTATGTATAAATCTTATTTCTGTCTATGTTAATTGCCTTGAAACAAAAACTGGGCCTTTATATCTGTGCAGGAAAGAGTAAACATAGCAGGCTTGACTCTGCTACCTTTAGAAAGACCCGCTTGCCAGGTTAGCCTTTGGTTGGTAACTGGGAACCTGGCCCTTGGAGGGCTCTCAGTCAACAGTCAATTGTTAAGTGTGGTTCACTGTGCCTAGACTTTTGTGCAAACAACACAGTTTATGCTTGAACACCTGCTTGCCTGCTTGGAGTCTGGAATATTTTGATGTGCTTGGCAGAGGGTGCCCATGTGATCAGCCCCATGAAAAACCTTGGGCACCGAGTTTCTAAAAAGAAGCTTCTTCCATGGACTGAAACATCATATACAAGTTGCTGCATTTTCCTTGCTGTACTCTATGTTATCTCCCATGGTAGGCAGAAGCATAAGGAAGTCTGCACATAAAATCCTTCAGACTCTGCCTGTGGCTCTCCCTTATGATCTGGCTGTGTATCCTTACTATATCACTAGAATAAATCTTAGCTTTAGGTACCGCCATACACTGAGTCCCATGGGGTCCTTCTAGTGATGTCCAAATGTAGGGGGAGGGGTGGCAGTCTTGGGTATGCCTGACATAGTATCTGTTTCAAAACAAATTCTTAGAGTAGGTGCTTAATAAATATTTTGTGATTGAGCATCACAAATCCCCCAAACATTGCAGATGCTTAAAAAATTTAAACACTTCTGTTTCTTTGTACCATTTTCAATTTCTTTGGGCACCTTTAAGTTTTATTTATATGCCATCAGGCCAGCATTTATAATATATGGTAGATCTGAGAATGTTGTTCTACTGCCTACAAATAATTGTTCTAGTTCTGCCTATTTATTTTATTTTTCTTCCCGATATTTCAGATACTGCTAGATCTTGCCAGAGTAGTTCTTTTGGGCTTTTGTGACACAGAATCATGCGAAAAGGTGGAGGGTTAGAAGGGCACAGGTTTGAGGACGAGGTTTGGGAGAGCAGTTTTGGTGGGAGGGTAGGAAGGAGAGAGGTGCATGACAGGGCTTGTGTGATGTGACATGACCACATGAAAGGAAGGGGCTTGTGAATTGTTTCTGCAGACTGAGATTCCTTTTCACAGTGTTTGAGAAATAACAAAATGAGGATTTTATTTTGAAATGACTTATTGGCAGCCGAGTTGTTTTCATTTGATAATGACCCCTCTCTAAGACCAAGTCATGGTTTGCAGTTTACGTTTTAGGGTTTTCACAGATTTTATTTGATGATAGGAGCCACATCATTAGTTCTAGATTTAGCATGTGAAATTCCCAGTAAATTTTTGGTAACAATGAGTGATTGCTTCATTCCTAAACATTTACTGAATACTTGCTATGTGCCAAGCATCGTGCGTAGGGGATACAGAGATGAACAAAAAGAGGTCGCCACTCACATCATAGAGGGGAGGCTGACTCACATGCACACATTTCCAATCAGATATGGTGAATACTAGTGGTGGCAGGCGGGAGCCCAGGGGACAGCATCTCCTCCACTGGGACATTGCTTCCTGTGAGGCTTGTCCTGCATTTCATGGCCTTAAATTCCCCTTATGTATTTATCTAGTGGTGCTGATAAATCACTGATAATTAATTTTTTTCATTGTCTAGTTATCAATTATAGCTGATTTTTTTGAACCTTTCTTTAGTTGCTGCCTACATAATTTCCTTAGAATTAAAGCATCAATAATGGACTTTTGCAAACATAAGCACTTTCTAACACCAATGTGCCATCCATCAGCAAAGGAGGCCATGCAATGGTTAGAATCATTAATTCATAGACTGCCTCTGATTCTGCATTTTAAACTTGTTAATATTTAGCTCACGGTGTGCTTTGTCCAAGGTCACGCACCTAGTTGGTGGTGAATTGCCGTAATTTTGCCATTCATATTGTTTTGCATGTATCTCATTATTTTATTTGTATTCTGTGCTAATCTCTCTGATACTGAATATAAGTTTATTGAGTGCAGATGTCTGTGTTTTCATTTTTGTGTATTGCCTAACATATTGTCTAGGGAGGAAAAGACTTGTTAGATAAACAATTAGATGATCTATTAGGATTCTATAGAGAAACAAAACCAATAGGAAATATATAGGAACACAATAGGAGATTTATTATGGAAACTGGCTCATGCAATTATGGAGGCTGAAAAGTCTCACAATATGTCATCTTGAAGCTGGAGTACCAGGAAAGCCAGTAGTATAATTCAGTATGAGTCCAAAGGTCTGAGAACCAGGGGAGCCAATGGCATAACTCCCAGTCTGATGCCAAAGGCCTGAGAAACTGGGAGTGTGGGGAGGAACTGGTATAAGTCCCAGAATCTGAAGGCCCAAGAACTAGGAACTCCGGTGTCAGAGCAGGAGAAGATGGATGTCCCAGCTGAAGGAAAGAGAGTTCACCTTCTTCTGCCTTACTGTTGTACCTAAACTCTCAATAAATTATATGATGCTGGCTCGCATTTGTGAGGGCAGATTTTCTTTATTTAGTCTACTGATTCAAGTGCTAATTTCCCCCAGAAACATCCTGAGAGACACATCCAGAAATAATATTTTACCACCTATCTGGGCATCCTTAAGCCCAACCATGTTGACACATAAAATTAATAATCACAGATGATAGTAATGAAAAGAAAAAACCTGGATTTCTGCTTTTTGGTCTTCATGAGATATTTTCCACTGTATCACATGGATATATTTTCCACTTGGATACAGTAGAAAATATGCATGGAAAAATGTATCTTATTCCTTGAGTACATATTATACTTGAGGCACTCTGCTAGGCACTGTATTCAACAAAGATGATTAAGACAATGTACCTTTCCTAAAGCACAGAAACCATAAGATAAATATACAAATGACTGTAGTGCAAGGTAGAATAAACAAATGCACAACTAAGCAAATCAGAGAGTGGGATTTTCACACATTGTGGGAGAATAAGAGAAAGCTTCATGGAGGAGGTAACTTTTGACCTAAACCTTGGAGCAGGAGCACCTGAATTCTAGAGGTTAATTAAAAAAAAAAAAAAATGAAGGCAGAGGGAGAGAGGGCAGCGTGGGCAAAGGGAAAAACAGGAAATAGAAATGTGAGTCATTTTTAGAGAATTGTGGGAAGTCTCTTTTAGCTGTGGTGTATGAAGTGTGTGTATGTGAGGAGACTAGAGCAAAGTAAGGATTGAAAGTCAAGTTTCCAGGCAATGTTGCCTGGACAAGCTCAGGGCTTTGCACTTGGTTCATTAGCATTTATGGTTTTGTTTTTTTTTTGACAATCTCTCTCTGTCACCAGTCTGGAGTGCAGTGGTGCAATCTCGGCTCACTGCAACCTCTGCCTCTGGGTTCAAGCAATTCTCCTGCCTCAGCCTCCTGAGTAGCTGGGACTACAGGTGTGTGCCACCACGCCCAGCTAATTTTTGTATTTTTAGTAGAGATGGGGCTTCACCATGCTAGCCAGGATGGTCTCAATCTCTTGACCTCATGATCCGCCCGCCTCAGCCTCCCAAAGTGCTGGGATTACAGGCGTGAGCCACCGCACCTGGCCGCATTTATGGGTTTTAAATATGAGAATGACAACATCAGGTTATTGGGCAGCAGGAGGTGGGCTGGTTTTGAAAGGCAGGGGAATGAGGCAGTGAGATAAGTTGGGAGGGGCTGCAATAGTTCAGAAACAAGGTAGGGTGCAAGTAAATCACAGGTGGCACCAGAGATGAAGAGGAAGGGGCAGTGTGACAGCTTTGGTGCACGATACAACATGGGAAATGCAGGACTGAGAAGAGCCAGAGGCAATGATGCCATTAGCAGCATGCATTTAGTACTTATCACAACCTATTTACATTTTCTGTATAAACATTGATCTCATTAGACTGTGAACTCCTAGAGGAACAAGTCCCACATCATCTTCATTGACAAAATGAACATGGCAGATACTTGGTAAATGTTTGCTAGATAAGTGAATGGAAGTCAGGCGAGTTGGCATGGTGGTGGCAGCTGGGGTGTTGATGGAAGTAATATGCTTCTTTTTGGACATGATGGAATTTGGGAATGTGGTATATTTTTTAGATGCAGTTTCTAGGAAGAGATTACCCAAAGAACTGAAGAACAATGACAAGCTTATGTGTATGTGAGGGCAAGATAAAGAGTAGAGAGATGGTATAGTTGGGTGTAGAGAGAATGCTGTAACTGAACTGCTCCCTTCAAGATGTCAGGTGAGATTGGAGAGAAAATGCAGCATGGCATTCGTCATGGGAAGTTGGAATGTGAAGGGAAGGCTGGAAGGATGAGCAGGACTGAGGTGGACCTGTAGGCTGTGTTAGCCAGTGAAAGTTGGAGGGAAGGGGAAATGGGAGGCAGTAGAGCATGGAGTTACATTTGCAGGCACTGGAGTCAGGCTGTTGGAGTTCAAAGGTTAGCTCTTCTACGGATTTGTTATGTGACTTTACTTACTCTCTCTTGCCTCGAGTTCCTCTTCTGCAAAATGAGGTTAATAATACCTGCATAAACACACGTACAGCACTCAGAACAGAAGTTGGAATGTGGTAAGCACCTCATAAGCATTCATTCTTCTTACTGAAACTCACTAGGATCACTTTGTGCATGTTATCCTATTTAATCCTTAGTAACTGTATAGGTAGGTGTTATTATCTTCATTCTGCAACTAAGAAAACTGAAGTGCAAAGAAGTTTCATAATTTTCCTCAATCCACACAGCCTCTATATGACGTGATAAAGCTTACCTAAGCTAGAGTCTTACCTGATCCATCTGGTGCCCGGGCTAGTGCACTTTCTCCTATAACACTCAGCTTAAGCTAGGTAGATATGGCAAGACCGCTGGCTGAGGCGACTCAGATGTGATTAATAGGAAGTAGGGAGCTGTGGCAGACTTGGGAGCAGGGGAAGCAGCATGCTGGAAAGATTCATCTAGTATGTTTATAAAAGAGACCAGGCAGCAGGCATGGGGAGCTGAGGATTCAGACCAGAAATGGCTTAGGAAATTTTGAGGTCTGGCAAATGTCAGGGGAGCGGTGATAGAAGAATGAGCCGAGTTTATGACTGATGCAAATAAGGTGGACATGATGGTATGTGATAGAAACTAAGAGATCTGTATGTGGGGGGTGGAGCTTGGAGTTTCAACTTGAAAGTTTCAAACATGAGACTCTAAGAAAATAGTCTGAATGGTAATGAGAAAGTTGAGAGGGGAATCACTTTAGTATCTGCTTCCCTTGAAGAAAAGCACCTTTAGAGGAACCAACTTGGAGAATAGAGTCAGCATCGAAGTGGGACACTTCATTATTTTTAGTGGCAGTGTGGTTCCGCCCTCGGTAACATTTACTTTGCTGTCAGTCCAGCTCTGTCAGTCCTCCTTTATTAAGGAAGGAAGCTGATGGATCTTTCCTTTCTTTCTTTCTTCCCTGGAGTAGGATGTTTTCTATACACAGTTAGCATGTGAACTTCTTTTTAAAAAGAGGTTTACATTTTACTCTAATTCTCATCCATAATGGAGTGCCGTGATTTGCATTTGGGCAGTTAGGAAAATCAGTTCTGTTGACTTCCTGTTTTCTATATCCGGCCTCGAGCAGAACTTCCCATTTGAGTGGGACCAAGAAGAACATAGAAAGCTGAAATGTTCTCCTGAAGTTGATTTCCCATGGGGATAAAGTAAGTTAATGGTCTGAGGTGTTTGTCTCCCCTTGCTCCCGAAGCTTGCCTTTCAGTTGCTCTTGTTTTTAAACTACAGGGAATGAACTGAGGAAAGCAATTTTGTTTTTTTTCTGCAGGTCAGAGTCCCAAAGCTTTAGTGCAGGGTTCCATGGACTCAGGAGTTCAAAACATGCTGCTCAGGCTGAGCTCTTGGCCAGATTTGGAGATTCCAGTGGCTTCTCTCTTTGATAGTTCCTAAGAACATTTTATTTGAATCCTCTTCTTTAGGTTTTTCTGTCTAAACATTTTATTTTACCTAGTGTGAAGGGGTGAGGGAGGGCAGATTGTTTCCTTTCTTCCTCCTCTCCCCTTACCCCTCCCCTCTCCCTTATTCTCTGTTTCTAATTTAAAAGGATGCTCACTTTCATTAATCTCATTTACTTCCTTCATAGCACCCTGTGAGGCTGATATTGTTATCCCCATTTGACAGAAGGGGAAACTGCAGTTTCAGTGAATTTCAGTGACTTAGCCAAGTCACTCAGTTAACAATGCTGAGAGTGAAGCCCTAGTCTTCTGCCTTTAGATCTCTTTTTCCCAATACCATACTGCTTTTCTGGTGGAGGTTGTGGTATATAGGATGATATCAGAAAGGAGAGGCTGGGAAGCCTGAACAGATCACATCAACAATTGAATTGTGTACCCTGATTAATAAAATAGAAAATGTTAACTAAATATATTGCCATGCAGTTCTTCAAGTGTATAGGACGTTGGGTCCTTTTTTGTGTCTCAGACTTTAAGATGATGTTGCTTGGGGAGTCACTTACTATATGCAAGGAGAATAGCTGAAAAATCAGGGTAGGCCAGCAGTATTTCATGCTTTGTTCTTAGGCAATGTGGGTTTTTCTGTTGGAGGTTGAGCAGAGGATGGTAGCAAAGTGACATTTATTTCTCCTGCTTGCCAAATCTTGGTGAGGCCAAAGCGGGTGGGGGAATCAATTGTGAGTTGGTGTTAATGACGAGTGTCCGGACCTTGACATCTGATCAGTCCTGGAGTAGGAAAAAAGGAACAGAATTAGTGCTGTTTAGAAGCCGGTGATGGAGGTCTGCTTAGGAATGAGTGCAGATTAGGACAGGGGCAGTGAGGGAGGCCAACGGAGACTCTGGCTACCTGTCTTTCCCGGCATGTCTGTGGAATGACCTTGCTCTGCCAGGGCTTTGGGAGGAATCCTTTGATTTTGGGGGAATCTTCAGGACTGTGCACATAACCAGACTTTCCTGATGGGAATCTCTAAGGGGGCCTTCTGGGCCAGGGCCGTGGCCAGTAGGTGTCTTTCTAACATGGTCTGTGACTAGCACCCAACCTAGGCGGTGCCTTCTTTTCCTGAATCAAGCCCCTCCCTCCTCAGTGCCAAAGTAGAAGTGGCTGGGTGGGTGACGGTCTGAGTGCGGGCCCGGCACCACAACCCACGGGCCACTACCTACATTGCTGTGAGATCCTGACCTTTCTGTCTTCCGGACTCACAAGATAAAGAGAGTGAATGAGGAGGAAAATCAAATATTGTGGCAGAGAGGGGCTGGCAAACATGGGCATGGCCAACAGAAGTCTCCCACCACAGCGAGGAGCTGAGAGAAGGATTTGGGGAGGGAATCTCAGAAGTCTCACTCCTCAGGCAAAGGATTCAACAAAGGAAAATCCGACCCTGGCTTGAATATGGTCCAGGTGTGGGGTTAGTAGTCCGTGTTACTGTCTGACACGGGAGAGCATTCTGCTGTGATGGAAATGGGGTGGGCTGGGGTGCAGGGGGAACCACGGAGGTAGAGAAAGGAGGTGAGAGGGAACACAGTCTTGCAGTTGACCAGAGCGTATCTGGCTGCATGGTATAGTCCCCGGATCAGGGCACCTATGTCTGTACATTGCACCAAAACAGCCATCCAGTGTGTTCTTAAAAACCCTGTGAAGGAATGTTGTAATTTGAACTATATTTTGAAGATATCAGAGGATCTCATCATTTAGGAGAATCTCATGGGAATTACTTTTTAAAAAGAAAATAATCATTTTAGGGAGTAGAAAGTCTCTCAACGATTGGTTTTGAATCCATTTACTCCAAGTAGGATTCAGTATTTCACTCTTTCACTGGCAGTGGCTTGTTTTTTCTCCTACATATATGGCTTGCAAAGTTCTTAACTAAGGATAGTGATTAATTATTTCCCAGCTATTTTTACCTTTGCTGTATTAAAAGTTGGAGGAAATTATTTCATTTAACAGAATTTAAACAAAATGAAAAAGTTATTTTCCTTAAGGTATTATGCTGTGCTTTTTCAAGGAAAAGCCTCCTCCAAAGGCACTTTTGGAGGCAGTTACCAAAGGAAAATCCCACCCACCAACAGAGACACTCAGCCTCTAAGTCTGGCTTTTGGAAAATGAACACTATTCTTTTTTTCCAAACAGGACGCTGTGAGATCAGTCATGTACACTATGAAAATAATTGGTGTGCGTTAGTACGCCTTGTGCCAGATTTCATGCTTGTTGAAAGGTGATTGGATTCAAACCAGCACATTTAAAGGTCATCTGGTTGTTCTTAAACTGGGCAGAATTTTAACTCTTTCATTATAATGGCTTTTAACCAAATGGCCATTTTAGGAAGGAAAGAGACTGCATACTGCATTTTAACTTTCTGACCTTTTTCTTCTCAAATTTTTTGTAAAGTTCTCAGGGATTTCCTATGGATGAAAAGGGTCTGAGAAATGAGTTCTTTGCCGGCATTTGGAAAAGGGTGGAAGTAGAAACTGAATTCTTTTTAAACTACTGAATTGAGGTCAGGACTTTAAAATGACTGTGCACATCACATAAGCAATGTCTAAATGTCAGGCTGAAAGTTCTCTCTCTTTTAAATAGTACTTCAAGTTCGTTAGTAATAGCTAGCCCTCTGTCTCTTTCTTGCATTTCCTCTCACCTTTGAAAAACTTTTTAAGTTCCTTTAACAGCTCTGTGGAGAAACCACCATGTAATGATCAATATTTCTACCCAGCTGGTTGACGTCAGCCCTGTTTCTGGAATGGGTATTTCACTGGGCTTTGGGGTTTTGATGACGTTTTTCCCCCAGTGACATGGATTAAATAGTTTATTTTGTTGGTCTACAAAATACCATCTGTCTACCAGCCGTTTTGCTGTATTTCCCAAAATAAGGTAGGGGACTGATGTGTCTCAAATAAGCAGGGTGAATTTTAGTCACCTGATGATAAAGTCTCTTGGATTGTGCATTAGTGTCCTGATGAGCCCCTAGCAACTTTCAGCATTATGAAGACTAGTTTGGAAGCCTCAAAGACAGTATCTTTCTTGAGGAAAAAAGTAACCTCAGGCATTTCCACAAATACCATATACAAGTGGTCAGGTAAAGGCCGTGGGAGTTCGAGCATGTATTTACCTTGAGTGTGTGTATGAACTCTTGTAGTTCTAACTAAAGGCAAATGGAAAATGTATAGAGTCCCATTTTGTCAAGCTAACAATTTGGTATCCTCTTCTTTCCTGGTTGCTTCATAGCCTACTCTTAGTTGTTTTCTTTCTTTATTTCCCACAATTTTTAGCTGCAAGGCTGTGCACTGGTTGCTTAAAAATTCTGTGCCTCATCTGCTTCACTCGCAAAACGGGGAAAACATCACAGGATCCTTGGAGTGTTGCTTTGCCAGCCAGAAACCTTTGTGGCCAATGGTGCCTTTGCCTGAGTTTTGCTCAGGCCCACTGGGCTAGTTCTTCCTCCTCAGCCCAGGCAGGCTGCGCTGGGCTTGCACTACCAGCCCAGATCTTATGCCTGCCAAGGGTGAGCCAGGCGTGAAAAGGCAAGGGGTATGTGAACAAGGGAGCTGCCCATTGTGCACAAGGCATGCCAGCTGCAGCAGGGCAGGCAGCTCCAGATGCCGGCACAAGTGCCAGCTTCCTGTGAGGCTGTGGCTGGACCAGGTATACCACAAGTGGCTTCCACTGTTGGCATCCGGGAATGTGGTGGTGCCTTGAAGCTTGGAGACACCAGGAACCACAGAGCCCCAAAGAGGGTGTCACATCCCTGGCTCAGGGAGCTCCTAGGTCTTTTCTCTCCTCTCCCTCTTCTTGCCCACAACATGGCAAGCAAGGGGTGTGTTTCAGCTGTGTTTGTGTTACAGCTCTTTCAGTCCCACCATTTAGCAGGTCCCAAGTTCTTGTCCCCTATCCTGGAAGAATGAGGTACAGGGACAACTGGAGGCTAAGCAAGACAGAGAGATTTATTGAGTGACAGTACAGCTACCAGGAGACCTGAAGTGGGTAGCTCCTCTCTGCAGGCAGGTTGTCCTGTCAAGTGTGCAGCTCTCAAGAGAGAGGAGACCCACAGTAGGTAGCTCCTCTCTGCAAGCAGGTCATCCTTTCAAATGAGCAGCTCTCAGGAGAGAGAAGACCCACAGCAGGTCATCCTTTCAAATGAGCAGCTCTCAGGAGAGAGAAGACCCACAGTGAGTAGCTCCTCTCTGCAGGCTGGTTGTCTCAACCTCTTCCCAGTCTGGCTGAGTCCAGGGGGTTTTATGGGCTTCAGAGAAGAGGAAGTGAGTGCTAATTGGCCTATGGGCAGCTGTGAGCAGGCCCAGAGAAAGCAGCATAAGTTCTTACTCCTGTCTGTGGAACTAGCAGCCTGGCTCCCAGGCTTCAGGCCATCCCAGGCCTGAAGGTGTGGCTCACTGGGAGCTGCCCCTTTCTGTCCAGGAGTCTGTCTGCCTCCCGCTGCCATCAACCTGCTGTCCCTGGCACCCAGGCTGTTCATGCCGAGGGGCGCCTGCAGGCCCATATTGAGCCACTCTCAGCTCCCCCTTGGCCCCCCTCCCATGCTCCTCAGCGCACAGAGTCTGGAGGGGTCTGAGGCGACAGGGGGCTTGTGTGTCAGTGCTACCCTGAGCACAGGCATACCCAGCTGGGTCATGACAGTGCCCCAGCTTGCACTTAACTTTGCTCTGAAATTGGAGTGGGCACTGGGAGCAGGTAGAGGCTGGGCAGTGGGAGCAGGCATTTCTGAGCCTGTGGGGGTAGGAGGGCTTCCTGGGCCCCCGAGAGTACAGGAATGCCTGGGTCTGCACCCACAGCTGGGTGGCTGCAGCTGCACCCAGGAGGGCAGGACTCCCACCCCTCAAACTCAGAAGCGGGTGGGGCTTCTGCCTGTTCCCAGCTCCCAACAGCTCCATGGAGTATGCAGCCCTGGCTGCGCCTTGCCTGCTGCAGCCGGCGTCTTCTCGGCAGTCACTCCAGATGGGCCACCACTGCCATCAATTGCATTACCTACCTTAGTGTTATTGTGAAAATTAAATGAGTTAATCCGTGTAAAATGCTGGGAACAATGTCTGGCATAAAACAGATGCTCAATAAATATTAATTCTCATTATTGTTGGTATCATTTTTGCTATTATTTGAATCTTTTTCATATTGTTGTGACATATGGAGGTTTTTGACCTACAGGGTTTCTTCTGAGTGGCATAGCTTAGGGTAAAGTGACTCTCCTCACCTCTCAATACCCTACTCTCTTTTGCCTAAATTTCAGTTAAGGATGACTGGAGACATCATATGGGAAATGGTGGTCCTGAACCAGAGAGATGGGAGAGCAAATTGCTAAGGTGGTTCTTGAGGGTAGGGATGGAGAGCCAGACACAGGCAGGTGTCCTCCAGACAGCTGTCCTTTATCTTCACTCATTGCCTCTGCAGTTCCTGCTGTCTCGTTCAGAAAGGGAATGTATGTTGCCTCTAATGCCCTTTCTGAGCTAAAGCCCAGTAGTCCTTGAACATCCTCTTTCAAAGATACTGAGCCCTGGTAACCTTCATTACACTGTTGTTCTCATATTCTTCTCAGATTAACTCACTCATAACTTCTTATTAAACTGATAAACTGATTATGAATTTTTCACCATTAACTTTATTCATTTCTATTCCGTCACAAACTTAGTATTCACAAAACAGGCTTAATCTGAGCAAAAGTGAAAATGGTATAGCTGCGAAATACCTAGTAATGGTAGGTACTAGGTGTTATAACGTGATGACAATTATATTTTTGACTGTAATCAGTAAGAAATAGATTTCACATCACAGTCTATACAGATGTACATTTATTTGTTTGTATGTATGTATAGCTTAAGCAAAAGTGTCATGAAACAATGTTCAACCTATTGCGTACAGTGTACTTTCATGATTTGTAATATCTTCTTTTTTATTGAAAATGAGCCTGGTTTGTAACCCACTAAACACATAACCTGCAGTTTGAAAAACCCTGATCTAGAGGACCATCCGGTGGATGCCTCTTGAGTTCTTACACACTATCCACATATCATCTGTATCATACGTGATGGGTTGTGGCCATCTCAGTTTCATTTTGAGAAATTGCCTCCTCTCATCCTAACAAAAAAAAAAAAAAAAAATAGAAAAGGAAAGAAACCTCAGATCAAGAACTAACACATTATCTGACAACCCATAATCTCTCCTTTCCCTTATACTCTTTCCTAATAACTATTCTTTTTCAACTGTCCAAAAGAAACCATTCTAATAAGTTATAACACCATGTATTAGAAATTTAGAAACCATTTTTGAAAGAAAATAAAGATGTAAATTAATGGGGGGACTAAATTATGCATGGATAGAAAGACTATATATTATAATGACATCAGTTCTCCTATAAAATCAATGCTATTTTAATAAAAGTGTCAGCAGTCTTTATCTTATAATGGAGACTCACAATCTTATTCCAAAATTTATATGGAAATGCAAGTAGCCAAGAAGTGCCAATATAGCCCTAAAGTAAAAGAACAGGGAGGAAAAACTTAAAACTATCTGATATCAATACTTACTATACTTAAGTGTGGTACTGACACAAAGAAAAATAGTTCACTGCAGTGGTCATATACATCTTTTGTTAGATGTATTTCTATGTATTTGATATTTTTGATGCTGTTGCAAATTTTATTGTTTTGTAATTTTCACCCTGTTGCAAGTATCAGAAATACAGTTGATTTTTCTTTCCAGCAAACTTGCTAAACTTTGTGGTTAATGGAAACACTTCAGCTATAGATTCTTTTCAATAACATAATCACATTGTCTAAGAATATTTCTATTTTTACTTATTCTTTTTCAATCCTATGCCTTTTCTTGTTTCCCTGCCCTCCTCCCCTCCCGCCCCGGCCCCGTGCCTTGCTTTATTGCTTTGGCTGAGATTTCCAGTGCCAAATAGAAATGTTGATGGTAAGCATCTTTTTCTCATTCCTGATTTCAGAAGAAAAGTTTGTAACATTTCAATATTGAGTGATTTTTTTTTGTGGTGTTAACAATTTTTTTTGTAAGTACCTTTTATTACATTTAAAGACTTTTCTTCTGTTTCTAGTTTGCTAAGAGTTTTCTTGTCAGACGTTAAATTTTATCAAATGATATTTCTGAAGCTGTTGATGTAATAGAAGTTTCTCCCTCATTCTGTTAATCTGGTTAACTACATTAAATTGATTTGAATGTTAAACCAACTGTATTAGTCACCAACCTTGTAGTAACTAAACTGAATTTAGTTACACTATATTTCATTACTGGATTCAGGTGGTTAACCCTTTATTTAAGATTTTGCATTTGTCACATGAGAGAGTTCTGGCTTGACTTTTCTTTTCTTTTAATAACTTTGTTGGGTTTTGGTATAAAGGATGTGCTGACCTCATAATAGAAGTTGGGAGTGGTTCCTATTTTTCTCTTCTCTGTAGAGTTTATGTAAGATTATTGTTAATTCTTCCTTATCTGTTTGGCAGAATTCAACAGTGAATTGTCCATTTCGTATAAACAAGTTTATTTGCTTAAGGTTACTCAGAATATAATTTTAATGTATCTGAAGGATCTTCAGTTAATGTCCCTTTTTCATTTCAGATATTGGATATTTGTACCTTTTGTTATTTCCTCCTTTATCAGTCAGGCTCACTAGGGGTTTATCAGTTTTATTAATCATTTCAAACAACCATCTGTTGGCTTTTTATTGATATTCTTTATTGTATTTTTTAAAATTTCCATTCATTTCTATTCTTATATTATTTCATTTCTTCTTTTTCTTTGTATTTAATTTGCTGTTCTTATATAATTATCACTGTATAATTTATTGAAATGTATGTTAAGATAGCTGATTTTTAGGCTTTTTTTCTCATTTAATATTTACATTAAGAATACACGTCTCCCTCAAAGGCTAGATTTAGCTATATTGCACAAATTTTCTACTGTAGAATTTTCATTTTTATTCAGTTCAAAATGTTTTCTAATATCTGTTTTGATTTCTTCTTTGAGCTACATGTTCTTTATAAATATATTACTTAATTTCTAAATATATGGGGATTTTCCAGTTGTCTTTTTGTTATTGATATCTAGTTTAATCCCACTTTGGTCATTTTAAAAGAAGATGAATTCTGCCATTACTAGGGCTGTGTTCTATGTATGTTGAAGTTTTAAAATCATGTTCCCATTTTCTCTATAACTGCTGATTATTTTCCTGCTTATTAATCTGTTACAAGAGGTGTGTTAAAAATGTCTTATGATTTGTGGGATTATCAGTTTTCATAACTCTATTCATTTTTGCTTTAAATAATTTAAACCTATGTTATTAGGAGCATATACTTTTAAAATTATTATATCTTCCTAGTAAATTCAGCCATGTATTTCCTCCTCTTCATCTATTCATGTTTTGTCTTAAAATCTACTTTGCATGGTGTGAACATGGCTACTTCAGCTTTATTTTGGGGTAGTGCCTGCATAGCGACCTCTTTCTGTTCTTTCACCTTCAATCATCCTATAGTCTTATATTTAGGAAATGTCTCCTGTAAGAAGCATATAGCTTTGTTTAATACAGCCTGGCACATTTTGTCTTTTGAATAAAATATTTAATGTTTATGATTTATGTAATTATTGTATTTGTGTTTTTTTAAATCCATCATTATTATTTGCTCTCCATTTGTCTCATCTTTTCTGTTGCCCCCTTTTTTAATCTTTGTTGCTTTCTTTGTCTTGAGGTTTAAAAAATTTATTATCATTTTCCACTTTTCCTGCTCTATTGACTTCCACCACTCCCAACTTACCCACTTTTGTTTATGTGTTTTCGTTTGGCATCAATATTAACCCCCTCAGGACATTATTATCAAAGACATTCACTATCTATTTAGATATATCCACATAGTTAGCCCCCTTTTTGAGTCCTCATTTTTTCTATATCTCAGTCTCCCAGCTGAGACCATTTCTTTCTGCCTGAAGAGTACCTGTAGTGCTTCCTTGAGTACATGAAAGCTGCTTAGGGATCTCTCAGCTTTTGTTTTTCTGAAAATGTCTTTATTTTAGCTTTGTTT
>NW_012101387.1:76069-107335 GCF_000951045.1 Mandrillus leucophaeus | reverse complement strand
TAAAATAAATAATTTAAAGTAACTTATTTTATTCTTTAGAGTTTACCAAGATAGGTATATTTAGTGAACATGGGAGTCAACAGCATATAATAAATCTGTCTCTTATACACATCTAGATGTGTATAAGAGACAGACATAGTTAGCCCCCTTTTTGAGTCCTCATTTTTTCTATATCTCAGTCTCCCAGCTGAGACCATTTCTTTCTGCCTGAAGAGTACCTGTAGTGCTTCCTTGAGTACATGAAAGCTGCTTAGGGATCTCTCAGCTTTTGTTTTTCTGAAAATGTCTTTATTTTAGCTTTGTTTCTGAAATACATTTTCACTTGGTATAGAATTCTAGGTTGAATTTCCTTTTCCTTTAAGCATTTGAAGATGTTTCATTGCTTTCTGCTTCCAATGCCATCCAAAGTCTTCTAAATCTTTCCTAGGTAGGTAGAAATATTTAACTCAAAGGATGAATAAAAATGCATCCACAAACCCATACTTCTATTTTTTAATGGCATTTAAAGTTTATAGATATTTAGTGTAAAGTATTTTTAAATCTGCACATTGAATGCAGATGATCAAAGGAATCAAGTATTTGATGATTAAACAGAGACCTTTGTTTTATATATAGACTAAGGGTTGGTCCAGGACTGTCAAAACAATTCTAGGAAGTATTTTTCTAACTCTTGAAGGGAGAGAGAAGGAACATAAAATGTACATAAACCTAAGTTAAAAGAAATATGTAAAAGTATGTTAATGCAAAAAGCATATATGCATATATCTTGCTTGAACTTGACATTCACAGACTTGGAGTAGTTCGTTCTTTAAGAATCTCATGTCATATTATTTTATATCTTTCTCATTTGTGAAGTCATTCAAGAGATCCTGCCTTATATGTGTTTTCCAGATAATTTACACTTTTATTTTTACATAGATGTTGATTAGCTGTGCTTCATTGAATATCCTCAGTTTTGGGTATCAGTTTTCAGCAAAACAACTAAATGTGACATATTCCTACTGAGCATATTGGGTCTATAATTGTGCATTTGACTTACGACTTATATTTTCACCTAAAAAGTATTTTGGCTACAATATTAAATTCTTTTTTTCTTCTTCTTCTTTTTTTTTTTTTTTGAGACCGAGTCTTGCTCTGTCACCCAGGCTGGAGTGCAGTGGCATGATCTTGGCTCACTGCAAGCTCCGCCTCCCGGGTTCACGTCATTCTCCTGCCTCAGCCTCCCGAGTAGCTGGGACTACAGGTGCCTGCCACCATGCCCGGTTAATTTTTTGTATTTTCAGTAGAGACAGGGTTTCACCATGTTAGCCAGGATGGTCTCAATCTCCTGACCTCGCGATCCACCTGCCTCAGCCTCCCAAAGTGCTGGGATTACAGGCATGAGCTACTGTGCCTGACCTACAATATTAAGTTCTTTTAGCATTAATAGAGTGCTTGAAATATGAACTTAGTGCTTTTACTTTTAAAATATTTAAAAATTTTGATATTTGAAAATTTGATATTTTAAAATATTTTTTCTGTACTAAAATGCACTACAGTATAATGCGACAATTATGAATATGGATTTTGGATTAAGTCAAACCTGGGCTGGAATAGTAGCTCTGTTCCTTACTAGTTGTGTATCCTGGGAAAAACAACTCCAACTTTCTAAGCATTAATTTCCTTATCTGTAACACGGGGTCCATAATTTCTACGTTACAATGCTGTTTTAAGAATAAATGAAGTGGGAAATGAGTTAGTATCATATTCATATATGGCAGCCGTTATTATTATTATTATTATTAAATTTCTATGGTATGTTATTACCTGCTAAGTTTGTTCATAGAATAACATATTGTATTGGCAAATAATATTCCAGTAGGAGAATGATTCTTATAAAATAAATAATTTAAAGTAACTTATTTTATTCTTTAGAGTTTACCAAGATAGGTATATTTAGTGAACATGGGAGTCAACAGCATATAATAAATTATGTATTCTTAATTAAACAAGCATTTATTGAGTCTCTAACAACAAAGTTTTAAACAGCAGTGTTTAAAACACCATGGCAGGGTTGGGCATGGTGGCTCATGCCTGTAATCCCACACTTTGGGAGGCCAAGGTGGGAGGATCACTTGAGGTCAGGAGTTCAAGACCAGTGAGGTCAACATAGAGAAATCCCGTCTCTACTAAAAATACAAAAATTATCTGGGCATGGTGGCAGGCACCTGTAATCCCAGCTACTTGGGAGGCTGAGGCAGGAGAATTGCTTGGATCAGGGAGGTGGAGGTTGTAGTGAGATCTCGCCACTGCACTCCACTCCAGCCTGGGTGGCAGAACAAACTCTGTCTCGAACAAAACAAAACAAAACAAAACAAAACAAAACAAAACAAAACAAAACAAAACAAAACAACTACCATGGCAGGAGGAATTTCAAGCATATGAAAGGCTGTTACCAAGGATGATTGTGCCTCTGCACAGGTGTCTGCCTCTCCCCATCTCTGCTGTCAATGCTGGAGCCCAGCACAGTATCACTTGTCTGGGTTTTCACAGTAGCTGGCTTACCACTTACCTCCCATTTCTCTCCAATCTATCCTTTATACTTTTGCCAGAAATTATCTTTCTAAAACAAAATCATGCCATCGTCATTTACACATTCATAGACAGCCATTGTCTGTGGAAAACGGTTCAGCCTCATTAAGATATAAGGCCCTCCGTGCCCTTGCCCTTCCAGCTGTATCGCCTCCTGTTTCCTTTCCTGCAGCCTATGCTCCGGCCATAGGGACTAATTGCAAATCTCCATTGGTATCACGTCCTTTCCAGCTGTTCTTTTAACTAGAAATGTTTTTCTAGCCATTTCTTGCCTCTCAAAATTGTATTCATTCTTTAAGATATAAGATAAACACCATCTCATCTGTAGTCTCCCCAGACGTAGAGGATGAATTCGAGTTAGTTTAAAAGCAAGAAGTGGGCGTTGTAGTGTTCTAAGGTAGGGAGACTAGGTATAGAAAGAAACCTTGAGATGGAAACCAAGGACAGAGAAACTTTTGCAGAATGCTATCTCTGTGGGTTTCCTGCCCTGTCTTTCAGCCTGAAGTGGTTCTTCCTTTCTGTGTTCTCTTCCTCTGATGGGCTGCTGAGGATTGTTGCACATAGGAGGCCAGAGAATGTCTCACTGTTCTCCCAGGAGCTGTTGCTTAGGGTTCTCTTACGCCGCTCTTTTTTGATTCCCTGGGCTCCTGCAGAGGCATTTATTGCCTGGACCTTCCCTATACTTTGTCTTCCCCTTAGCTCAAGGCCTGGCCTCTCCTTATCTTTCCTCAGAGTTGACTTCTGATGGGATCTGTTGTGCTGGAACTAGCTGTGATGTTTCTCTTCTTCCTTCTTCACCTATGGGTTGGTTCCTCAGCCCTTATACTGGTCCCACTGGCACCAGCCCTGACCCCATTAATTCCCTTTCATCGTCCTCCATACCCAAAGGTCCTGTCTTGGACCAGGGAAGCTCACTGGGCCAAGCATTCCCCATAAATGTTAATAAATGTAACCTAATTTTAAAAGAAGTATCTCCAAAGAGTGTAGCCTTCTAAGAGACTGAGTACAAAAAAAAGGAAAGGAGTGGAGCAGGACAGAGTATGAAAGAAGACGGCAAGAAAAGGTCAGGCGCAACTGGGAGAGAAAAAGGCAGAAGCTGTGGGCATGCAAGGCCAGAAGCGTAGCCAAGAAGCAGAAGGTGAAGTCAGAGGTGGGTGAAGAGAAAGAAACAGGAAATGAGAGAAAAAATCCTAGGAATCTTAGCATTGGAGGGGGAACTCCAGTGCGAGAAATGATCTAATAATAGTTGAATGGAGAGAAAATCAGTGTATAGTCAATCTTCATTATCACAGATTATGTGTTTGCAAATCCACCTACTTGCTAACATTTATCTGTAATCCCGAAAGCAATCCTTGCGGCGCTTCTGCAGTCATTTGTGGATGAGCGTGAAACAGTGAAAAATTTAAGCCACGCCGCATGCGTATTTCCAGCTGAGGGTGAACAAGGGATGCTCAGCCATCGTGTTTCAGCCTTCATGCTGTAAGTAAGTGTTCTTCCGTGATACATTTAATGCTGTGTTTTTGAATTCTTGTGCTTTTTGCTGGTGATTTTGTCATGTGAAATGGTTTCCAAGCATAGTGCTGAAGTGCTGTCCAGTGCTCCTAAGCACAAGAAGGCTGTAATAAGAAGAAATCTGGCCGGGCGCCCTGGCTCACGCCTGTAATCCCAGCACTTCAGGAGGCCGAGACAGGTGGGTCACTTGAGGTCAGGAGTTTGAGACCAGCCTGGCCAACATGGTGCAACCCCGTCTCTAATAAAAATATAAAAATCAGCTGGGCTTGGTGGTGTGCAACTGTAATCCTAGCTACTCAGGAGGCCGAGGCATGAGAATAGCTTGAACCTGGGAAGCGGAGGGTGCAGTGAACCGAAATCATGCCACTGCACTCCAGCCTGGGTGACAGAGCAAGACTGTGTCTCAAAAAAAAAAAAAAAAAAGAAATCTGCATGTTAGATAAACTTTGTTCAGACATGAGTTATAGAGCTGCTGGCAGGGTGTTTCGTGTTAATGAATTAACAGTATATATTAAATAAAGTATCTTTAAATAGAAACACACAAAAGACAAAGTTATATATTGATTAGTTGATGAAAATATTGTGACCAGAACTTGCAGAAACCTGATCTGACATTTCCCCGGGAGCAATGGTTCAGTATTTGCTAATTCAGTGTTCTCAGTGACTTTATAGAACCGCCACAAATTACAAGAGTCAACTCTGTAAACATTTTCGTTGGTCAATGCATATGCATGTTTAGACATTTTGTAGAATTATAGTCAACTCAAGTGAAATGGAACTCCTTTTATTTGACTTGGGAAGACGCTCTATTCTCTCCTGTTTCAAACAAAACTCTAAATAAAATCCTCTTTTGTTTTGGTTTATTTTAGCAGATGTTTACTGGTGAATGTGTTGAGTAAGTTAGGTAAAGTTGACCTAGACATGGTTTTTACTCCCAAGGAATTCCCAATTGGTCATGGAAGACAGGAGATGTGTGTGATCAACAGTATTGACATTAATTTGTATTCCTGGAACAGGTATCAACTAGAGTCAAAGAAGGTTTTTGCTGGTCCTGAACATCAAGGAACCCAGCCAGGTACAGAAAATAACCACATATTGTCCACAGAGTAGGTGTCTACAACATGCTAGTGAAGGTTGACATTATCTTAGAGCTTCGGGGGTTTGTAGATGGAAGGGATCCTACAGGCCCAGTATGTGACAAGGACATGAGCATGTTTAGATGTAGAGCTAGAACTGAAAACCAAGCCTCATGGCTGAAACTGAATCCTTTCCCACTAAACCATACAGGTTCTATGCGCACGAACTAGTTATTGGAGTCCTGGCTTAAAATGAGCTCATGTTCCAGAATTTCCACTTAGGTCAGATGTTTATAAGTCATTCTGAGGTTGTTCCAGGATGAGCTCCAAGGGGTCTATTTTGCTGTATATGAATATTTTTATAGAAAGAAGCTCATAAATTTTCATGTGATTCTCAAAGGAGTTGATGATTCCAAAAAGTCTAAGAACTTCTGTGCATATTCTGAGGTTAACTGTGCACCATAAATACTAAACTTTATTTGGGGTGGTGTCTTGACGTTGTATTTTGTACCCCTATCAGTCTAGCAGAAGATTTTTTTTTTTTAAATAAATAAAATGCTCACTGTTGGCTAGGATGTGGTGAAACAAAACTTCCTATATTGTCAGTGGTAGTATAAATTGGTATGAATTTTCTACAAAGACATTTTGTACTTTTTGCACCAGATACCAAATTTGTCCTTCAATAATATATTCTAAGAAAGCAATTAGAAAAAGGAAGCAATTAGAAATTATGTATAAAGATATTTATAGCATTTTTGTTCATAATATGAAAACTAGGAATCAAAGTGTCTAACAATTGCAGTTTTAAAATACCACCTAGGCAGGGTGTGGTGGCTCAAGCCTGTAATCCCAACACTTTGGAAGGCCAAGGTGGGTGGATCACCTGAGGTCAGGAGTTCGAGACCAGCCTGGCCAACATGGCAAAACCTTGTCTCTACTAAAAACACAAAAATTAGCCAGGCGTAGTGGTGGGTGATTGTAGTCCCAGCTACTCAGGAGGCTGAGGCAGGAGAATAGCTTCAACCTGGGAGGCAGAGGTTGAGCCAAGATTGTGCCACTGCACTCCAGCCTGGGCGACAGAGTGAGACTCTATCTAAAAAAAAAAAACAAACAAACAAAAAAAACAATTCACTTAATATTATGAAAAATTGTTTATGACAAGACGTGATGTGAATGTAATCATGGCATATATAGCATAATCACAATTTGTTTATGCATGAACAGAATAACATGTTGACGGAGATTATCTTTCGGTAATGGGACTACAGGTGTCTCTTTTCCTTTTTATTTTTTTCTTTTTGTACTTTTCAAATTGTCTAAATGACTATATATTTTTATAATCAGAAAAAATATTGAAACCATATTTTGTCCCACTTGAACTATGATTTACTTAAGGGAAGCCCTATCCTTGTTTCTTAGTTTCTACATTTTAAAATGTCTCATCACTCATTTTGGCTGAAAGTTAAAATGCAGTCTCAGTTATTTCACATTAATTCAATTATAAGCCCTTCTCTTCCCACAGTATCATTTCATCTTAAACCTTCATACTCAGTCTCCTTTGCAACTCTGGCCTCTCTTGCTTTCCATTCCTTTTTGTTCTTTCTCTGATTAAAAAAACAAAACAAACAAACAAACAAAAAAACTAAATTCTGTCTGCTTTTCTTTGACAGCATTAGCCTTTTTTTCTCCTCTGCTGGGAATATAATTTTTGCTATTCTGTTTTTCAACTATTTACCACTTTTCCCTTTGTTTCTTTATCCTGGTTTTTAATTTTGTAAGGTAGAGGAAGCATTCATGAAATAGTCTCTTGCAAACCTCAGAGCCTCAGTAGTACTTTTGCATTAATTAAAAAATTTGTATTCCTTTTGAGATTTCCCAAAGTATTTTCCCATTATATCAGGAACACATGTGCATATGTGCATACATAGGTATGCATGAGAATGAATGTATTCACATGTGTGCACGTATGCATTCATGTTTGTGTGCATGTTTGTGCATACATGTGCAAGTTGGTGTGTACATGTGAGTGAATACATGTTCCAGTTCTTCCAGAACAGGAACTGTGTCCTTTCCTACATACCCTACAGAAGGAGACACTGCAGTGATGCTGACTGCCTGTTTGCCTGTCTCTGCATAGCCAGCCACCTTTCAGAGCTTGCCATCTGGATCTCAGACAGTATGCAGAGGAGAGGAATGTTCTAATCCACCCTGGTACCAACAGGCTGGCATCTGTACTTTGAAAGCTTTGATGAAGAAGATGCAAATTGTGTTGGCTGTGTGGGCTTTTCAGCTGCTTCCTGACTGGGCTAGAGACAGGCAGCATCACTTTTAATCTCTCCAAAAGCCTGCCATTTGGCAAAGAGATACCTGTATTAGATAAGACGGTGGATCTCGATTTATATATGTGTGAATGCAGACTGAATTAAAATGGCACCCTAAGGAAGGAGCTAAGGACCAAATCAGGAGACCCTCTAATTGAGTCAGAAATCAAGGCCAGGATTTATAGGATGAACATCTGTATGTGTACATTAGAATGTAAAGTAGGTATTTGTAATTAAAGTACTATGCTTGTTTCATTTCCATAAACCTAAGGTCTGACTTTGAAGTGGCCTCGGGGTGTATCCATCAGCACTGATATAATTTGTAAATTTGTAAATTTGTAATTTTGTAAATTTGCCTGCTAAATCAAACCTATGATGAAAAGAACCAGGCAAATAACACGTCCTGCAGTGTGCAAATTCCCGTGGCTGTATTATATAGAGTGCTCAGCTCAGTGTTTCGCAGTGGGGAAGAATGTACGTTGATATGCTTTCTGGGTTTGAGAGCTCGCTCTTCTTCATCCAGGAGACAGAGCTGGGTAGAGAAAAGGATAACCAGCAAGACAAAAGGCTTTGTTCCAGTGTTATTTGTTTAAAACTCAAAGTCATATGGTGAAAATGAGACTGTATTAAATTTGCCTGATTGGAAACAAGCATGCAAATTGTACAAGACTCCTAAAGGTGCCAAAATGGCAGGGAGAGAGTCCTGACAAGCATGGAGAATAATGAGTAATGCTAATGTCCTAACAGTGCACCTTGCCTTCATTGACCTTTGGAAATATTGTGAAAAAGTCGACCTTTTCTGCTCTGTCTGTGCAGTCTTGCAGTGTTTCGTCTCTTTTTCTTCCTCTAGGGAGTTCTCCAAAGCCCCATTCACAAGAAATGCTAGCTTTCAGGAATAATCGATCAAGCACACCTTTGAGCAAACGTAAGATTTACGTTCATTCTATTTGGATATTTGATTTTGACGTTGTATCCTTTATTTTGGAACAAAATGAATGTCACCTACATGCAGACAGATGAGGCATTTTATGCTTTTGTTGGGGGAGATACGTTTAGGGGAGCTCTCCCATTTGCAACCTGGCTTTAAACCCCACGTGGCATGAAGAAATCAATTAAACAGACAGAACTCTTCTGGGACTGGGAATCTGGCTTCTCATTTAAATGAATATCCCTTTTTTTCTAACCATAATTAATTATAATTTTCAAGTAAAAGCTACTACATCAATTTTAATGTCAAATAAATTTTAAAAACAAGATGCAGACTGTTGGAAAAGACGGTGGAAATGATTATAACCTAAGCTTGGAGCTTACTGAAGTCAATCAGCTTCAACCTGGAGCTTGCTGAAGTTCAGACTGCGCTTAGGTGGTTTTGTTTTAGTTTCCCCATTTCAGTGTAGTGGAGGCTGTTTTGTTACCTGATCTTTCTTTGTGGAGAGAATGAAACTACGTGAGGGACAATACAGTGCACTGGAGAGGGATGAAATAGTCTCAAGAGCTGCTGTACTATACCACCTACCTCAAACAGCAGATGTTACAGAACTGCTTTTTAAAAAACGTTGCCTTTCACATGTCATGCTACAAATATATACCTAAAAAGACCTAAAAAAAAAAAAAAAAAAAAACCTTGAAAGAACTAGAGAAGCAGGCTGTAGTTATACAAAAGCTATATGCAAGATCATGGAAGCAAAAAAAAAAAAAATGCATAAAGACATATTAGAGCTTTCTTAAGTTCCAAGGGAGCTTTTGATAATACATTCAAAACATAAATGGGAAAGTCATCAGAGAATTGAATAGTCCCCGGGAGACTGCAGAAGGCTTTGAAATGGATTTAATAACATTGATGGGTCGGATAGGATGCCCTTATTCCTTTTGACTTATCATCTTTCCTTTTCCTTTTAAAATTCACTTTGAGAAAAATGTTATGTGATCAACTGCACCTGGCTGACTCAAATTTGGTTCTCGGTTTGAACTCTAGTTATCTGTACATCTTACAGCTGTCCCGTTCAGTTGCTTGTCATGAGACTTGTCATTCTGACTGGGTTTGAGCCTTACAAAGGTCAAGAAATGCATCTTTCATATCTTTGGAATTTCCTCTGAAATTTTGGAACCCTGATTGTGTTTGCAGATGGTGTTTAACAAATGTTGCCTGGCTCACTGGATACTTTCAGATTTTAAAAAAAGTTAACAGAATGATCTTCAACTCTGCTTCTATTATTAATATTTATGTGCTGTATTCTGATAAACCTGTAGAAGACCAGATAAGACAAAAACAGGAGGAACAAATGGTAGATACAATAGTGAGCATGTAAAAGGCATTCAATAATGTCTTGACATGAATAATAAACATACAAGTAATAATGATACAACAACCTTACATTTCCATAGATTCTTGATTCTTCTAAAAGCACTTTCATATAATAAAGGACAGAAGGATAAAGGAAGGAGTGAATATAAATGCAAGGAATACCAAAGGAATGTAGACATGAAAAAGCAAGGGGACCAAAGTAAAACAAAGAAAATAATAGCCAAGAATAAAGAAATCGAGGGAGAACTTAGTAACAGCTTGGAACAGTTGTTGGCTAAGCAGCACACATAGCAGAGTATCAAATAAACATTGACAATGTTGGTGTTCTTGTAGTGGGTAGAATACCGTATCGACAGAATACTCTGTCTATATTTTGTCTTCTTTTCTGCTAAGTAAGTGGGGAAAGGAGTATCGTGGATTCCCTCACTTTCTTTCTCTTCCATTTTTATTCATGAGGGTTAATATTGATGCTGGTATGGCTATCTTTACTGCAGATAGTCAATCCACATCATCAAAAAGATATGGATGTGTGAATGATACTCAACTTCAGTAGCTTAGTTCAGTGATTTCACGAAAGCTCAGTTAGGCTTGCAGCAGAGAGCACCAGTGAATTTTGCCCTTGTTGTAAGGTTCTAAAAATTTCCTGACCTTAGGAGGCAGATCTAAAATTATTGTCTATAAGGCTGAATATAGTAACATATTATAAAGAAATTCTAAGAAAATAAGACATATCAACTATGTTATAGAACTAATATTAAATCTAGAACTGAAACAAATACAGATAAAAAAGTTCTGCCTGTCATGTGCTAGAGGCTACAAGAGATCCCCAAAACACTTTTATTACCGCTTTGAAGTGATAAGCTCCCTCCAAAAGCATGAATCAACTATTTTAGAGATTTAGAGATTGACACTGCTGTTTTGGCAATAATTCTACCTTCACATTTTGAGTTTTGGAACAGCACAGAAAACTCTTCTCCTTTCGCAGATTGAAAACCTGTAGCTCTGGTATCGTAGTGGCTGTAGTGACTGGTTGAATGATTTAATCTATTTCAGCCTCAGTTGCCTCAGCTGTTAGAGGAGTTAATTATATAAGGCGTGTCTTATAATCATAGCAATAATTCCCATTTTCAAATGCCTGCCATGGGTCAGGTTCTTGCTGTGTCTTTGGCACATATTATCTTTAAGTCTCTCATCAACTCTGCAAGGAAGGAACAATTGTCATTCACAGTTTACAGCTGAGAAAGCTGAGTCTCAGATTATTTCAGTAAGCTGCCTGAGGACACGCAGCTAAGTGGCAAAGCCAGGATATAAACTTCATGTGTATGTTCACCAAGTCCCCGCTTAGTCCTTCATGAAATTTTGAGAGTTATTTAAAATGACATATGTGAAAGTGTTTTGAAAATGGCAAAGTTCCTTGTAAATGCCTGTTATTATTATCATACTGATGAATATAAATTACTTAACATCTATTTACCGAGTTCCTTATAGATATTTAGCACTGAGTCAGATTTCATTTTGGACAATCCATGGAATTATTTCTCTAATGTAGTATCACATAAGATGCATCATAAATAAATCTTAAATATTTTCGAGTGGAAATTTCTTCCATCCTTGGGACCAGGTCCTTCCTCCTTTTTCCTTCTTCCTTCCTCCTTCCTCCTCCTCCTCCTCCTTCTTCTTTTTCTTCTTCTTCTTCGTCATTGTCGTCGTCGTCTTCTTCTTCTTCGTCTTCTTCTTTCTCCTTTTTTTTTTTCTTTTTTTGAGACTGGGCCGCTGTCACCCAGGCTAGGATGCAGTGGCACAATCCTGGATAGCTTACTGCAGCCTCAACCTTCTGGGTTCAGCTACTGGAGAGGCTCCCTCCTCAGCCTCTCCAGTAGCTGGGACCACAGTTATGGCCACCACACCCAGCTAATTTTTTTTAGTTTTCTAGAGATGGGGTCTTACTATGTTGCCCAGGCTGATCTCAAACTCCAGGGCTCAAGTTACCCTGTTTCAGCCTCCCAAAGTGCTGGGATTAGAGGCATGAGTCACCCCACCTAGCCTGGGTTTTAGTTTCTTTTTGATCATATTTGGAGAGGAAAAGAAAAGAAGCAAATTTGCTAATCAAAATTGAGTCGATGTGTCAAGAAACAAAACCAATTAAATGTAGTCCAACCTTGAGAATCAGCAAGTAAAAACCCCTGAAGCCAAGAGGGCTAACAGGAGAACTGAAGGAGAGGAGAGAAATATAGCATAAGAATTTTCAAACCTCTGCTTCAAATTCTTGTATTTAGAAATGGTCTGGGCCAGCAGTGTAACTCTCCCTGTCTGGCTCTTTGTTGTTTATTTTTTGGAGTCTTTAATGACGAATCAGGTTGCTGAAATTTACTTGAAGAGTTTATTCTTGATTCTGAGGTATAAGACTTTCTGTGTGAAGATGGCTGGGAATCCACACAACTCTCCTAAAATAAGCACCAAGTTTTGGAAAGAATTTTCTCTTGTGAAAAATATCCATTTCCAAAGAGAGGCATCAGCATGAGATTGCTTTTTTTTTTAAACCCCCGCAAAGAGAAAGCTGAGGGGAGTCAGTCTGTGAAGCAGCCAGGAATCAACTTTCATGACACATTTAACATTCAAGGCAGACTTTTCCCTTGGTCTTTTGGAAGAACTGCTGACATCTCAATGAAAGTTCATGAAATTATGTAGAGGAATCAGCTGAGTCTAGAAATAAGCTGTTCCTTATTGTTTCCCCTGTTTCCTTATATATAAAGAGTGGGTAAAAAGAAGCACCTTAGAAAGTCATTGTGAGATTAAATGGCATAATGCATGCACATCTCCTGGCACAAACTAATCACCACTGTTGTGTTCTAAGCCAGTTTCGTAAATACGCTTATCCAGTTGTTTTTTAAGTCTCAGTGTGAACTATTTATTCTGTTTGGCCCATGTGGATATCTAAAGAGTTCACAAAAATGCTTTCAAACTGAGAAAATATGGAGGAAGCCGCTTTTCTAGGCTTCATCAAGGATCTGTATTGGGTAGAATAGAATCTTTGTTTGGGTTTGGTGAGAGTTTCATGACGCAGGGTTTTATAGAGAGGGAACTAATACCATTGGGTGGCTGATCACCTAGGTGGAATGAATGTGGGGTCACTCGTTCATGCATTTTTCTGCATGTGAGATGGGATAGGGTAGCCCTTGTACAGTTCTTCTGTCAGAGATCTTGGTCACATTTGAGTCTCCACTGGGCTAAGGCAGAAACCCTTATGGGAGGATAGGACCACTACCTGGCCAGGCTTTGTTTTCTTTAGCACAGAGCCTGGAATTGGCTAAATTTAAACAGACAACATTAAAAAAAAAATGCAATTATACAAATGATATTGTAAAGAAAAAGCTAGATACCATAAGAGCTGGATACCAGCTCAGTGTTGCTGTTTGGATTTGATCATATTCTTTCTTGAGTACAGGAACAAGAGGGCAGCCTAACATTGTCCCTGAAGTCCTCTGCCCACAGCCAGTCAGATCCATGTTCAACCTTAGCAGCTAGGATGCTGGCCATCCACGTGGCCCAGCTCCCGTTTGCACAAGTTCTGACTAGGGTGAGGGTACTCTTTTTATAATGCCTTTTTAACACAATTCTGGCATTTTCGGAGAGAGAGTCAATGTTTTAAGCTCTGGGGACTCAACTTGTGCTCTGCTTCACCTTTGGCTAGGGTCCTCTAGTGGGATGGGCTCTGCCCAGGGAGTCAGTGGACTGCTGTTTGCTGGTTGATTTTAGACAAGTTCCTTTCTGTCTGTGGGCCTCCTTTTCATCTGAGCAAAGACATCTGTAACCTGAGTCACCGCACAATCTTTGTGGTCTAACTCTGGGGCATGGAAAAGTGTGTGTGTGATTTCTCCTCTCCAGTCACTGGTTCTGGGTATGTTCCTCCAAACTGTTCTTGCCTTTTTTCTATTATCCAAACTTTTCTGTGCAGAAGAACAAGATTTAAGTTTGAATGGATTATTGTTTCTTTTCAGATAAACAACTGCTCGTAGTCAGAGGATGACCTATTTCTGAAGCAGACAACCAAGGAGAAGTTTATGGCTTTCTATTCTTTAGACCAAACCAGTGTTCCTTCTTTGAACATACGTTATAGAACTTGACTAATCGCCCTGACAACATGTTGCCAAAGTTTTCTTGGCAATAGATCAAAGTGTGTAATATACTAGCACATCAGCTTTGCAGAGCTCAGACAATGAGAAAACAGATAGGGGTGGGAGAAAGCACTTGAAGTTAATTTTGGAGTCAGACTTTGATAGAAAAGAGGATAGGACTAATTGATTTCTGAAAGAATTACAAGTGGCTGGCGTGCCCCATGCCTCACACTGTAATCCTAATACTTTGGGAGGCCAAGGTGGGAGGGTCTCATGAGGTCAGGGGTTTGACACCAACCTGAGCAACATAGTGAGACCCTGTCTCTACAAAAAATAAAAAAATTAGCCAGGCTTATTGGCATGTGCCTGTGGTCCCAGCTGCTCGGGAGGTTGAGGTGGGAGTATCACTTGAGACTGGGAGGTTGAGGCTGTGGTGAACCATGTTCACACCACTGCACTCCAGCCTGGGCAACAGAGCAAGATCCTACCTCAAAAAAAAAAAAAAGAAAAAAAGAATTGCAAGTGGTCAATACATAAGAAAAGATGCCTAACACCTAACCCTCCTAATTAGTATTCTGATTATAAAGATAACAATGCTATCATTTCCCTGCATCATTTTGGCAGAAATGTGAATGGGTGGTTGAACTTGGTGTGCCTGTGAGTTTGAGGAAATGGGCATGCTCATACAACTACCTGATACAACCTTTGGGAGGGCAGGTGGCCGATACATACTGAAATGTGAAATGTATAATCTTCTTGCCCAGAAATTCTGGGTCTAGGACTTATCCTAAGAAGACAACTATACAAATGTAAAAATAGATTTATGTAGTGTGTCTGCAAAAGCATATTCATGGGGAAAATGAGAAATAACTTCAATGTTTATCCATAGAGAACTGGTATAGTAAATTATGATAAATACCTACTGTGAAATCCTGCATAGTCAATAGAAATGATGGTGTAAAGCTTCATATATTAATGTGAAAAATTACTTAATGGTACAAAACAGATTATGAAACACAACGATCATGTTTCTGTACAGTTATATTACTAGAAATATGGGAGGTTGTTCATTTAAATGTTAACAATTAGAATTTCGGGCTACCTTTACTTCCTTTGCTATTTAACTGTTTCCTCTCACACCTATCAACTCCATGTCCTTAGGGAAAATTAGTTAACCTTTCTCACTCTTGGTGAAAATGAAGATAATACCAAACTCTTAGAGGTTATTGTGAGAATCAAGCAATAATATTCATGTCAAGCACCTAGTAAAAAATGTATTTTGATTTTTTTGGTCATACACAGTTTCCTTTTTTCTTTCATTATATGAGTACAAACAGCTGTGTCCCTATGCCCAAGATTCAAAGAGAGAAAGCTACGTGGGCTTTTGAATAACTTCCACTTATTTTAATGCAGGGAAAGCTCTAGTTCCAAATATGTGGAGCAGTATTTTCCTAAGGCTGCAGTGTGTCAGAAAAAGGCCATATTGAGTCATTGTTTTCTGAAGCCAAGAGAGGAGATTGAGAGACGGATGCTGATGGTCAGGCTAAAATAATATTTCATTCCTGTCATCCTTAGGCAGTTTAAGACCAAGTGATTTTGGATAGATCTACAGTTTCCCTCTCGGTTTGGAAGAACAAAGCTTTTGTTATTTATGTTCTTACACAACAGCGCTTTGTCCTGTACTCAGGAGCATGCAAAGCAAACAGAAGATTTCCTGAAAGGCCATCCCATTTATGGTGAGGAGTGAGTCCAAGAGGTAAGTAGACATACTTAGCTACAACCATCTGCCCATCTGCAGGGCCCACATTGGCAGCAAAAGGAAATAGCCAAGACTCACAGGAGCACAACAGCCAGTCAGGTTTGAGATTCACTTCTCCGATATTGTGCCAAAGTTGGTGGACTCAGCCATTCTGAAACTCGCTGTTCACTTGGGGCCTGCTTTGCTCTACAAAACAAATAGCCCTGTTTTGCTTTCCATATCTGAGGCAGAAAAATGAAAACGGCAGTATTTTGAGTGTTTTTTTCATTGGGAATTTCTGGTCCATAGAGAATTATTTCAGATACCCCTGTGTAATCTTTTCAGAGCTGCTGAAAACTGTGGAATAGGGGATAATTAGGGCTCAAGAGATTTCATTAATGGTTAAAGGATTACTAGAAGGACACATACTGTATCCCTCTTCTTATTTCTTTTCCTGCACTAAAACAACTCCTGGCTTGCTACCATACTTCCGCACCCATGTGCAATTTTCACTTAGCAAAAGGTCAAGTCTAAGTAGAATCTCTGAAATTGGGATTGATTCTGATTGGTAACAATGCTAGCTAGTAAGCATTGAAAACTTGTACCAGGTTTTCTGTTAAGTAGTCTGCATGCACTGTCTCAATGTTTCTCAAGGAGTGGTCCATAGATCACTGGCTTTACAAACACTGATGGGTGGTGGTGGGTGTGGGCAATGAAAAGGCAGATTCCTAGACTCTACTCTAGATCCATGGCATCAGCATGCTGTAGTGGGAGCAAGGGATCTACCATTTTAGCAGGTGCCTTGGGTCATCCTTATGCACATGACATTGGAGAGCCACTGTGTTATTTCCTAGTGCAAGTGTGACTCAGTGTAATCTGCTTTCTTTCCACTCCTCTGATTTCTGTGTGTAAATTCTCATGACAAAAGTTAGACAAAGTACCATGGACTGTAAGATATAGAGCAACTCATGTCTCTTTTAGTTGCTGGTGAGTACAAATGTATCTCCATGGCCAAATTGTTTTTGAGGCACTATGTGTGACATTTATCTCTATTGTGAGAGGGTTAAAGAAGTGAGAACTCTTTCCTTGCTTAGTGGTGGCCTGTGCTCTGGAGGTAGAGAGGAAGACACAGGGGCCATGGAGGTGGGACTTACAGGTGTTGCACAGGTTGTGTAATCGTGATGGGTACCCTGCATGGAGAAGGGAGAGCTTGGCCTTTTCCTTGGCCCAGGGCTCTGCAAATAGGGCTGGCCCACTTCTGAGAGGCGAAGGTAGCTGATATGCAGGTGTGATTCCCTAGGGCCCAGAAAGACCTGCCTGCCTTCTGTCTTTGCTGTCATGCTTCATGAGGCCTGAAATGTTCACTGGTGGTTATTTCTCTGGTTCTCAGCTTTAGTTCTAGAAAGCCCCTATTGAAATGATATGCCACTTGGAAGATAGCAGGAACATTTACTTACATTTTCACGGACTGGTTTAATCTGCTGCTCTGGGGATGACACGCAAAAAGATTTAGTTGATGGGAGGGAGGATAGGCCCCTTTGTGGGCCACAAAGAAGAAGCTGGGGAGCCCAGGGAGACTATTCTGGGGGCAGAAGTGAGGAGGAAATGCTCTAAAGACAAACTGTGTCACAGTTCCGAAGGCTGTCCTCCAGAATACATTGTTTTCCTGAAATTCTCCAGCCTCTTCCATCATTTTCTTCTCAGTGAATGTCCAGTGCTGAATAACTGCCCCCTCAGTCACAGGACTGGACTGCAGCAGTGCTGCAGGTGGTGAGGCTCAGTGGCACAAGTGGCTCCGGGAGGGAATCTTCATGTCGGATTCTGGAGCTGCACCAGCAGAGGGGGAAGAGGAGGTAATTACCCACCTCTGAATATGAGATACCCCCTGCCCCCAATGCATTCTTCTGCCAGGAGCAGGATCATTAGAATAAGTGAGACTTAGCTTATCTCATTCAACTCCTTGCCAGACCCCAGGCAAAGCTTTCAAATATATAATCATTTCCAGAGACTATGTTGGGATCCCCTGCATTTCTTTATCCATTTGTTGAGAAGGACCAGAGATGATGTCTAAGTTTAGTCAAGAGTTTGTTTGTGGGTCCAATAAGCCTCACATTTGATTTTATTGGAATTTTAATCTTGCAGAAATTACCTTATGTTTCAATTTTACAGCATGTTTTTGTTACACTGAAAACATCCCTCAATTTTTCCAATGTTTATTTGTCCTCTGGTGCTAATTTATGTGGTAAATGGTACTGGTTCATTAATTTACTCAGCAGGGAGTAACCACCTTTCATGGGGAAGGGGTGGCTAGGAAGGGGTTTCCAGTGAAGGCACTCATTTTTCTTGGTGGTCATGGTGGGTGCTGGGGAAGGGGGTTCAGTTAGAGGGGCTGCATTTGCAGAAACATGACTCTGTGTGTGAGCCTGGAATCTCAGGAATACGAAGCAGGTAGGCGCGGCAGGTGGGTATTTATGTGACAGTGGACAGTGGAGGAAGATAAGGACGAAGATCACTCATGAGTAGTGAATGAATGAATGAATGATTGTGTATAGAAGTCCATACTCCTTCTCTGGAGTGGCTATTCCTTCACCAAGCAGACTCTGTTCTTTCTTCTACTGCTTCTTAGTGAGCACGTCTAAGTCTCAGTTGATATTCTCTTGCTCTGAGAAATTTCTCATCAATGGGAGGAGAAAATATAATTAGCTTCAACATTAGCTCATATTTAAGCTGAGAATTCAGCACGAATTCCACACATGGTTCATGTAGTTTGGATAATCAGCATAGCTGTTCATGATAGGTAACCCTCTTTTTTCTCCTCCTTCAAATCATTTTTGGTTTGGTTACCACGACTGAAGCTTAATGACTTCCATTTTTTTTTCCCCTCATACAGGAATCTTTAAATGGTCTAAACTTTATACAAACTATCATATGAATCATGTCTACTACAGTTACCCCTTCTGTGTCACGTTCTGGGTTAGTGTCCTTGCATGACACAGCAAAATGCAGGGCAGAGTTAAAAGTGTCAAATGAGAACCAGGCAAAAAACTGATAATTAATAGTGACCGACACACTTCACTGTGCTGTTATCTTAGAGGCCTTAAGGAAAAATCTTACTTACAAATATCAGTTGAAATGCAATATGTGATGTTAGTAGACACATTTCACCACATCTGGTAGTTCATTAATTCACCCTCATTTTCTTTTTCTTTTCTTCTTTTTTTTTAATCTTTTTTTTTTTTTATACTTTCAGTACTAGGGTACATGTGTACAATGTGCAGGCTTGTTACATAGGCATACATGTGCCATGTTGGTTTGCTACACCCATCAACTCGTCTTTCATATTAGGTATTTCTCATAATGATATCCCTCCCTCAGCTCCCTACCCACTGACAGGCCCTCATGTGTGATGTTCCCCACCCTATGTCCAAGTGTTCTCATTGTTCAATTTCCACCTATGAGTGAGAACATGCAGTGTCTGGTTTTCTGTCCTTGTGATAGTTTGCTGAGAATGATGGTTTCCAGTTTCATCCATCTCCCTGCAAAGGACATGAACTCATCCTTTTTTATGGCTGCATAGTATTCCATGGCATTCACCTTCATTTTCAATATTGTATATGTTTATTGCAGTGAGCTTAATCCTAATACAAATGACAATTTTATTTTATTTTTATTTATGTTTTTAAATTTTTTTCTCTGAGACAAGATCTCACTCTGTCACTAAGGCTGGAGTGCAATAGCACAACCATAGCTCACTGTAGCCTCCAACTCCTGGACTTAAGTGATCCTCCCAACTTGGCCTCCCAAGTAGCTGGGATTACAGGTGTGTGCTACCATGCCCAGCTATTTATTTATTTATTTCTCTTTTTTGCAGAGATGGGGGTCTTGCTATGTTGCCCAGGGTGGTCTCAAACTCCTGGATTCAAGTGATCCTCCTGTCTTGGCCTTCTAAAGGGCTAGGATTATTAAAGGGGCAAGCCACCATTTCTAGCTGACAGTTTTCTTTTAATGAGCAGTCACCATATAATAGGCTCAGTTCTAAGCATATTTGCCCATTTCATCTTCACACCAGCCTAGGAGGTAGTTACTGTGTGTGGCACCCTTTCATATAGGAGGAAACTGAGGCATAATGCTGTTAAGTAGCTTGCTCAAGTTCCAACAATTAAGAGTCAGAGCTGGGATTTGAACCCAGGTGGCCAGACCCCAGAGTTTCTACCAACCACCATGTTATACTGCTTTACGTGTTTAAAGCAAAGACATGGTTTTAGCATCAAATATTAACAATGCACTCCCCACATTTTTCTTATTAAATGTAATTGCCAGTTTTTATATATGTCATTGTCCTAATGTTTTTGAGAAACTTAGGCAAAGAGCAAGACCACAGATAAATGGATCCTTCTGTTCAGGTCTCATTACCTAGAAGAGTTTTGACTACAATATATGAGTACTAAAGGTTGATGGTTTATGCTAATTTTAAGTGTAATGTATTTCAGAATTTTGTCACATGCATTATTAGTATGATTTCCTATTCATGGCCTTAGGAGAGACTGATTTAAACAATAACAACAACAACAACAACAACAACAACAACAAAATACAACAAAAAATTTCCCCCATGGGCCAAGAGCAAATTTTAATTTGAGGTCCATTTGTCCAGATAAAGTGTTTTGTTATCTGCACCAAGAACGTGAGCTTTATCCTTATAGTGACCACAGACTCCCATCTCTAGTATCATGATTTTTAATTTGAATTAAAGGTTTTTTTTTTTGTTTTTTTTTTCTTTGTTAAGGTGAGGCAGGCCTTCTTGCTGACATTTTAAAAAGCAACTATTTTTCTTTCGGTTTACACTATAAGGCTCCCTGTCCGCATTGAAACTGTCAGCATATCCCTACCAGGAAACTGGTTCCGAGGTCTAGGGTTTCCTGAGGTAGAGGCTGGTCCTGTGAAAATAATGGGGCTATTTATCCATGTCACCTGGAATGGAGTTAATACCCTGCCAGTCTTAGTTGATTTGACATGCTAACAGGATGGATCTGAACGTTTTCTATAGTTTACTCATGAGTGACTTTCTTTGGCTTACGTAAACGGCAAGGCCAGACAAATTAGCTTATGGACCTAGAAATCATTCTAGGCCCAGATTTTGAGACACTTTTCCGTCAACCATAGTTGCTCTAATACCTGAGATTTGCTGACAGTGCTTGGTTCAGAAAAAGGTTCACTTTCCTGAGCAATTTTTCTTTTATTGGGATCATCTTAATTCTTGTTTGCGGGGCTGAGATGAAGTAATTATGAGCCAGGACTGCACTTAGCTATTTGGGTGACCCTTGTATACCATGAGCTTCTTAGATAGGGCTGATGTTTTCTGATTAACCAGAAAACATTAATTGATCGTGATGACAGGAGATAGTCTCTTTAGCCAGAACCTGCTACTACAATTCCTGGTGAATTGAGAATGATGTCTGAAGGAAGCAGACTCTGACATGGTGCATTAGTAATTTTAGGCAAAAGAGGATAATGGTACTAGTATGTATATTTTTTAGTTTCCTCTTCCATTGCTTTGTTTTGCACAGGCTGAAGAAAATAAATGTAAACAGTGTATTATGGTGGCTCAGGGTGGATAATAATGGGACATCACTTCCTTTGTTTCAGTGTGAGGTTGCCCCTGATATGTGACAGCTCCAAGGACTAAATATTTTCAATCCCCAGAAAAATCTCGAGTCCCAGTAACATGTTTCAGGTTATCATGATTATTAGGATTATAGGAGGGGAAGGCAGTGCTGGTCTTTTAGAAAGCTCTCATCATGAATGTGTTCTGGAGTGAACATTACTAACAGATGAGCAGCTTGAAGTTGAGTCAAACAAAACTTTTAGTGTTTGTAAGGGTCAGGGAGCCAGGGGACAGTCTGTAACTCAGTTGTATGTTGACACAGAGAATGTACAAAAGCTGTGAAAGTTTCCACTCAGATGACTGTGGATGGTTGCTGGCGATTGTCTTGGACAGTAAGAGTTTTCTTCAGAATTGTAGGAGGTGAAGTCTTCCTATGGGAAATTTTTGGACAAGAATACAAATGAAATGACTTGCATGCCTCAGTTTAGAGTATTCTTGGCCTTGTCTGTCAACAAATGGAGATTTGAACATGGGAATTCTAGGGGGGTTTAATGAAATTTTATTAAGGAGATGAGAAGCAGGGAGTCTGTGTTGAAAATTCAATAAAGGGCTTGTTTTCCATCTCAGTCTGGATAATCTATGTTATCTTCGAGTAAAGGGGGTAACAATTCTAACAACCTGGCTTCCTTAGAAGTTTCCATTCTCACATAGTCACCAAAGGCAGCAGCACTGTCAAATAAACAAAGGTTTAATTAAATAAAAACTATTTAAACAGAGCAGAAATATTCTTCCCTGGCTAGTCACAGATTGGACAATTCAAAGAACAAACCCTGGGGGGAAATTGCCAATGGATTACTTTTTCTGTTTTCTGTCTATTGCCATGTTTTTCTTTCTGGTGTCAAATCTCAAGTTGAATTCAGTCAATTATCTACAGCCAACAAAAAGTGCATAAATGTCTCTTCTGTTACTGTTTATATTTCACCACTAAACAAAGCAAAATTTTCTTCTCAGCTTCTTGCCTTGGGAGCTTATAAGTCCAACAAAACAAATAAAATATTATGTACATTCTATTGTCACTATGAAAGCATAAGGACTGATTTAGTTATGTACAAGTTTATTGCCAAAGTTTTTCTTGTTGCTAATGTTACACTTGCTACAAAATGTGTTAAAGAAACAGACAATTTGCTGAGGATTTGGAAGGATTTGTTATTGTGTTAAGTACATTAAGTATCTAAGGGGTATGGTGTTGGGGTTATGTGTATGTCAGTTTCATATATTTTTTGCTTTCTTATTTTAGTTGCCTCTATAATAATTTTGACTTTAAAATGTTTTCTACAGATCCATTATTAACTGCAAATGTAGAAGCATGGTGTAACAAGTAATTGGTATAACTAACACTAAAATGTAATGGGAAATAAGGATACGATTGTAAAGAAACCAAGAAAAACCTGGGGCAGGGGAGCAGTATTGATTCTCTCTTAGAATTCTTAAGATTCTCTGTTCCAGCCGTTCTACCATGGAACATTCTTATGTGGTCTAAGTGTCAAAGGTCAAAGGAACTGGGCAGTAACTTATCTTTTCAATTTTCTCTCTGAACATAGATTATTTTCTTTAAGATATGAAAAACTTTTAATTGTGCTCCTGAAACCCATCCCTCTCCCGTCTCAGCCCCGTTGGCTCTTCTTTCTGTGGGTGGGTGAAAAGCCTGCTCATCTGAGAAGGTAGCTCTGAAACTGTTCTGGAAAATCCTCTATTTTCCTCCACAAATGATCGTTTTAGTTTCAAGTTTATTTCAGGTTCATTAATTCTCCCCCTCCTCAGACTTAATAAGAAATGATCCTGCACACGATTAGAATAGGAAAAGGTAAAATAAAATCGAAGCTTATCTAGTTGCCTCAGCGACTTTATGCTTATCACTTTCAGTCAGCATTATTCTACTAAAAATAAAAAGAAAGATGAAAATTACCTCAGGCATTTGCTGCCGTGCCTGCCCTTTGGTTTCTGGGACGACTCGGGTCCTGAAGCGCGGGCACAGTTGGGATTGCAAAGCCGGGAAGAGACCTTGCTCCAGGTGTAGCTGCGTTTTCCCCAGATCACCTGTCCTTTTCCCCTCCAACAAGGAAGCTGTGATTTTTCTCTGCCCTTTAGAGTCAAAGTGATTCCAGATAAGTAGATTAATGTGTAGAATATCTCTTCTGTGTTGTTCCAGTGCAGCCCTTTCAGCTTTCCAGAGCCAGTTAGACTTGTTATGAGGAGCTAAGTGATTGGCTGGCTCTGGAGCTCAGTTTCATAGATTATAGCCCAGCGTACGAGAAGCACGAGTCCTATAGTTGGCGTATCCAGAGGCCTGCCAGTTCCTGCCTTAATGCATATGTAGTCGTAATTGAGTTCTGACACGGCCTTGGATGTTTCTGTCCTAAATAGATGACATTGCATCTTCAAGACTGTGTGAGTAATCCTGTTTTTTTTTTTTTTTTTTTTTTTTTTTTTAAGCTCAGTAAATTAATTACATGCCCTGGGAGGGAGTGATTGTAAGTAGAAAATACTGAACTAGCAGATGATTCGTTTTTAAGGTACTGTACTATGTGTATCAAGTTCAAAACGATGAATCTTAAAGCTTCTAAGACCTGGCAGGGTTATTTCAGTTTTGTGCCACGAATCACAGTCAAGCCGCATATTGAAGGAGGCTGTTTGATGCATTTGCTAGCTCTGTTTGTTTTATGGGGTCAGTAAAGTGGCAGAGGTCCAACAGGAGCAGGTTAAAGCAGGATGCTGGGATCAAAGCAGTGGCTTAGAGAGCACTTGAGTCAGGCAAGTTTTAAGGTTTCCCACCCCTACCATCTCAGTCCAAAACTGAGAGCGAGCATCAAATATTATAATAAATGCTTTGGGGACACGGGTGCACAGCAGATAGAGCGCAGGAAAAGGAGAAATGTAGAATGATGGCAGCAATGCTTTCGTTCACTGTAATCTGCAGCCAGCTGAAGACACACACTATGAATAACTGAAACATTTTATATGAACAAACATGCTCTTCAGTGGTTCTGTTTATGTGGTAGAGGGCTGAATGAAACACCATGAGCTTGTTGTAAAAAGCCTTATAAAAGTACGTTAAACACATACAGACACAACCATAACAGAAGAAAGTATGTGGATTGGAATTTGTGATTGGAGCAGATCAAATTAACCCAGGGAAGCCGTTGTTAGGTTTGTATGGTTGCTGAGGGTAACTTCTGTTGCTGACAAGGTTTAGGATAAAGCTGGAGCAGACTGAAGTGAAAAACTAGAAAACATCAGCATTTCATTACCTTCTATAGCATATACCGCAGGATAGAATTAATACTGAGTATAGACTTGTAAAGGTGAGCAGTTTACTTTTTGCTTTTAAGTCATTATTGATTTCTCCTAGCCTATCACAAAAAATAATAGGGCTTTTGCCTATGAAATTAGAGCTTAGAAATATTTTTCTTCCTCCCAAATAATTTTATACTTTTTCTCAATACAGCACAAAGCTAGGTCATTAAAAAAAATGGGTTGCTTTTCAAGTTGCTTTTTGTCTTATTTTTCCTCTTTAAACCTGTAGATACAAATGTATATATTTGTGTTATATATAACTCTCAAGCATAAATCATTTGAACAGTTTTTAAAATCACAGGCCCCTGTGGCAAATATAAACTTTTAATAGTTATAGTTGGTAATTACTAGCCAATTCCTATAAAAATAACATTAGTAGTTTATTTTTGATTGCACCTAGTTAAACAACTGGCATGATTTAACCAGTAGGAGAGATATATAGTTGTGTTTTGCATAATTTCGTGTTTCGATCACACTGGAAATGCAAAGTTTTTTTGTTAAAAATATTTTTGCTTTCTGAAATATTACCCCCTTTCAGATCACACCAGTGAATGAAGTTTATAGAAAGAAAAGAAGCCAACATAGACTCCTTTTCTGTATCAACCAAATATATGCAAAACAGATAGATTTTTAAAAATGTAATTTTAATACATTCCTTTAGAAACACATTTACTTCGTGAAAAAACAGTATAATGGGTTCATTTATTGACCCAGAATAGCGAGTTGATTTATTGAGTTTCTGTAGCCATAGACATGAATAGTAATGGTTGGCTCATTCTTAGCTATACATTCCTAACTGTATTAGTGGGAGAAAGGAGTGCATCTATAAAAGAAATATAATCCCATCCCTCAAGGTGGTTTGGAGCCCATCTAAGAGTAAGAAGTAGTAGAGTTGAAGCTGCTCTATCTGAATCAGCTCCTGACTTCAACTCAGCTCCTCTTTTTCCTTGGGTCCATGTGGCCCACTTGGTGTAGTATTCATATCTCCTTCTACCTTTTCATATCTTCATTGTTTACGTTACCTTGCTTGGGTGCTTATTGAGATGAATGACATAAAAATGCTTAATTGTCAAACATTAATCAGCTACCTATATAATTCAGAGGATGTTTAAAACCAAGGCTCAGGGAAATTCTGGTGGGCATATACTAGGACTATTTATATCTTGCATCCGTTCTTTCCTCTGGGACCTCCATCTCTTCAGTTCTTCCTGAGATGCCAGAGTCATATCTGTTACTTGGGAAAGAATAGAGCTTTAAGAAAAGGAGTCTAGAGGTGCCAGGTGCCCAGTGGACAGTGGGCTGGGGGCAAGGCATGGTGGGGAAAGCAAAAAAAAAAATCTCCCAAACAGCAGTAGTTGATCTTTCTTCTATCCACTCCTCTCAATTTTCTAAAGCCATTTTTGTCTAACTGTGGAAGTTCTTTTGCAGATAAGGTTCTGTAAAACTATGCATATCTGCCATAGACAGATGGATTTGACAAAAGATGTATCCAAAAAGGAATGTATCACATCATGAACTTGCTAAGTGTTCATGAATACACACTGGCATTTGGAGACTATTAACACTACCTACTGAAGCAAAGACATAAATCCAAATTGAAAAAAATATTATTTCTCGATTGAATTACATTTTCCAATGGGTGTTTTTTTTTTTGGGTTAATTTTGTTTTTGGAAAAACTTGCTCTTCCCTCCAACGTTTTTCCTGTGTTATATATAGGACTAATTTGATTTCTTCAGCTTGCCTGAGAATTTAATTATTCTTACTTTGTGTTTTCAAAAGAGTTGCTGTCTACCTTGAGCATGTTTTAAAAAAAACAGAACAAAATGAATGAAACAAATGTCCCCCTTCCCACAGAAAAAGCACACCATCAAGGAGTTAAATACCTTACATTTGTTTAAGTCCCTCCTTTTGTGGAACTAGACACTGGTGGAGGAGGAGCTTTCATTTAATTTCAAGACAATCAATGATTCCAACTTAACTGTAACTGTGCTCCTCTAATTTCTGATTTCAAGAAGCAGAACATTTTGGTGAATTAATCTTGGAGTCAATGGGACCACACTCAGGCCATGAAACGTTTTCTAAGCCTCAGTGTCTATGTCTGTAAAATGAAAATAATGATATATGTTCTGATATTTTACTGGATTGGTGAATATCCACGTCACAATGAGAAAGTGCTTGTTAAAAGAACATTGTAATATGTAATTTGTAATGTGCTATACATGTACTCTATTACTGTGATTGTAGCTTATCATGCTAAGGTTAGGATCCTTTACTTCTAAAAGCATGTTCCCAGTAATGGGCAAAACTTCTGAAGCAAAGAAAATCTTCACTGTTTGATCCTAATGTTATGAAGGCTTTTGGAGCTTACATTTGTTTAAACTCCCATTGAAGATCCCATTGGAGCTTCAATGCTGATCCATCTATTACTTGAGTATTAAAAATACCAATAGGTTTACTGTGATAAATGAAGGTGGCATTGTATGTGAAAACATATTTAGTAAACTTCGATGTGTCATAGCCACATAAATGTTACATATTACAACAATTATCAGTATATTAATAAAAATACTTTTTCAAATTCTCAATTTTTAAAATGGAAAGTATCAGATATATTTCTTATTGATTAGATTGACTAACTTTCTAAGCTATGTCTGCTTCCCTCAAACAGGATGAATGTTCTTGTTGGTTAAGCTTGTACCATAATTTTCTTTCCACTTAGATATAGCACTAAGCCAATAGTTAGATAAGCATTCCTTCACAGCCTACATTTAGAGCTGCCAATGACGAAGTTTTGGAGGACATATTTTCCTCACCGGAAAAAGTGGGTTAGGAAATTTAGACTGACAGATGTTCTTGGATTTTTTTTAAATTCCTGTCTTGACTCTCATTATTAAATTTCGCTAAGGAAATAATCTTGTAGGTTTTAAGGCCATGCTTATTCCTAGTAGGTCTTTTCATCTCAGGGATACAATGAATGATCAAAATGACTTTCTGAATGATTTGAAAGATCAATTAGCAGCTTCGAATCCCAAATTTTTAGGTGGTTCTGCTTCAGAATATCATTATGCTTTTTGGAATAATGTCCATAGCTGCATCCTACATTTCAGTGGTTTGAGCTCACTGCTGTTATAGTTTGATGATTTCCTAACAGCAATATTGGTTAGGTTAAAGCAGTTACCCATTTCACCTGTTGAACCCTTTTAAAAAAATAGATGAAATCATAGACGAATCACAGTAAGTAAAACATATTAAAATGGAATGGATTCTCTCCCACTTTTATCTCACACAGCTCACCCAGAAATTCATGAGGGAACTTCCTAGGAATGAAACAATTTCATTTGTAGTAGTATTTGAAAACTGGATCTAGGACCGTTGACCTGACTCTTTTGTGCCTTTGGTGATTGGATAAGAACACTTCTTCGGTAATTTAAAACTATAGTGAAATAATGTTATTTTTAAAAACTTCTCAATAAGAGTTTATTTATTCAGCAAAAATGAGCAGTTAGGTGCTAGAAACACAAAGATGAACCAGACATAGTTTCTTCGAGGAACTTATCACCTAGTAGACATTTATTTCATGTTTGCAGAACTTTTAGGATACTTCTCAAGAAAGAAGGGTTATTTATGAGGTTGCTACTTTTCTCCTTAAAATATTTACAATGTTAATAATGAAGGAATGACCAATCTGTAGTATATACAAAAAGTGCTGAGTAGAAATATATTAATTTTCTTGGCCGGGCATGGTGGCTCACGTCTGTTGTCCCAGCTACTTGGGATGCTGAGGTAGGAGGATCACTTAAGCCTGTCAGGTCCACACTGCAGTGAGCCGTGATTGTGTCACTGCATTCCAGCCTGGGCAGGCAACAGAGTGAGACCCTGTCCCCCACCTACCCCCAAAAAAGAAATATAAAAATTTTCTTATCAAATTTTACTTTTTAGAGTCTCCAACCTTATTTAGTTCAGTCACCATATTTGACAAATAAATGGTGGAACCAAGATGCTAACAGGTTTAAGTTTCATATACAGTAGAACTGAGACAGGAACCTAGAGTACCTGGAACTAGAATCCAGATCTCTGCCTGTTCAGTTTAGGATGTACTGACAATATATATTGCTACATAAAATGGCTAAAACAAAATTTATAAGCATCTATATATTTTGCAGCTAGGACAATTATCTACAAACATGATATTTAATAGAAGATATGGTAATAACATCTAAGATACACAATTATGTTATAAAATCCAAAATCAACAAGAAAGCAATAAAGGTGCACCATTCCAGGAAATACATTTCCAGAGCTTTAGATGTCCTTATTAGCTTCTACATGTTAGTTTTGGTAATGTTAGCTGCTATAACATATAAAATCTGAAATCTTGTTGACTTAACTGAGAAGTTTATTTCTCACTCAGTCAAAGCTAAAGTGAGTATTCTTGATGGGCAGATTCTTCTCATTCATTCAAGCAGTATTCTTGTGACTCCACTCTTACCACCTTGTTGTCACAACCAGCTTCCTGGTGCCTGTGCTTTGACAAAGGAGAAAACTGGTAGAAGTCTGCTCACCTTCTATTGGCCACAGCTTGGTCACACAGCCCCATATAGTGAAAGGGAAGCTGGGGCTATAGTCCTGTTTGTGTCTAGGAAGAATAAAAAGTTGGTTTGGTGATTGTCTTAGTTCAGGCTGCTGTAACAAAGTATCATCGACTGGGTGGCTTGTAAACAACAGAAATTTATTTTATTTTTTTTACAGCTCTGGAGGCTGGAATTCTGAGATTAGTGTGCCAGCCCGGTCAGGTTCTGGTGAGGGCTGTCTTTTGGGTTGCAGGTGGCTGACTTCTCCTAGTATCTTCACATGGTAGAAAGAGAGTGAGCTAGCTCTCCGGCCTCATCTTGTAAAGGCACGCACCCCATTGCTGATGGCTCCACTCTCATGACCTAATTATCTTCCAAAGACACCATCTCCAAGCACCAACACATTGGGAATTAGATCTCAGCATATGAATTTTGGGGTGACATAAACATTCAGTCCACAACAATGATCAACTAAGCTATTTCTGCCATACCTTTTTTTCTTTTTTTTTTCCTTCCTGTTCTTCAGTATGTCTATGTAGAATCTCTGCCTTGTTAACCAATAAGGTAATGAAAAAAATTATAATATTTACCATCTGGAAGAAATTAGGATAATGATTTTACTTTTAAATTCTTGATCCATATGTTAAAAAATTTCCAAGGCTATTAAAATATCACTGAACGTTGTGATTATAGAGATTGCTATGATTTAATACTTATGTTTTATAATGAAAAAGTAGTCCTGGGCTATTTTTCTTTCTTTACCTCACCTATCCTCTTCTATGTCAGGTATTTGAATCCTTTGCTTCATAGTTTTATGAAAAGGTGGGGAGAAAATGAAAAATTATCAAGGAAGATGAAATAGCTAATCAAAATTCATTCATTCCCCATAGTTCCTTGGGTATTTTATAAACTTTGCAGTAAATGCTAACTTCTTATTGGGGAAAACTGCTGTAAAGTAAGTGTACAGGTAGGTTTTGGAGAAATTTTTCTTGCATTGAGTTGAGCAAATGGTGCAACTAGCATCAGCTTGGTTTGTAGCTTCTCTATTTTTTAGAAGCTAGAAGGTTTTTCTCCACCGTGAACTTCTAGGGATCAACAAAAGTATTTATATCACAAATCAAAAAAACACAGTTACCTACTCAGTAAACAATGTTTTTTTCAGATTATTCTATTTAAAAAATCTCTCCAAATCTGTTCATTTTCTTTTAATAAGACATCAGGTTTCAATAAAAATCATGACCCTGTCAAACCAATTTTAGTCCTTTACCTGGGATATATTAGGTTCAAATATTTTTGTTGGGTGTTAAGTCAGTCATAACCTCAGCTATTTTCCACAACTAAATTATTTTCCTCCTATAAAGCAAATTTACAATCAAGCTATTTAAGAAATAAAGACAACAAATAGAAACTGTTTTAATCTTCATGTCCTGACCTAAAAATTAGAAGCACTAATTCATGTCACATTCTCATATTTATCTGATTAGACTAGGAATGCCTAAAAAGAATTTTCCCATAACTCCATTTACTTGTTGTTTATTTCCCTGGCTCATTCCAAAAACAATTTTAAATACAACACCAAAAGAGTAAAATATCCTCAATCTTACATCCGAGCAATCTTTTTATTTTGGTGAAAACAATAATAATAGGCACTTGCATACTTCACCCTGAGGCATCGAAAACACTGACATGTCTCAGTTTTAAGATTCTGAAGATTATATTCTATTTAATAGAGATTTTAAGTATATTTATTATATTTTTAGTCTTTGAACTAAGGCAGTCCACATATGGGTATAAAGTAATGCCTCAAAATAGTGCAGTAATTATTGGTGCAAAAGGTTGGTGCAAAAGGAATTGCGGTTTTTGTCATTAAAATGGTGAGAACCACAGTTACTTTTGCATTAACCCATAACTCTGTGGTCTCTGGAGCCAGACTGCCTAGGTTCATATCCCAGCTCTGCCACTTAGTACTTGAGTTGCTCTGGACAAATTAATTTATTATTATTATTATTATTATACTTTAAGTTCTAGGGTACATGTGCATAACGTGCAGGTTTGTTACATATGTATACTTGTGCCATGTTGGTGTGCTGCACCCAT
>NW_012101387.1:20882-73984 GCF_000951045.1 Mandrillus leucophaeus | reverse complement strand
TCAATAGATGCAGAAAAGGCTTTTGACAAAATTCAATAGCCCTTCATGCTAAAAACGCTCAATAAATTTGGTATTGATGGAACGTACCTCAAAATAATAAGAGCTATTTATGACAAACCCACAGCCAATATCATACTGAATGGGCAAAAACTGGAAAAATTCCCTTTGAAAACTGGACAAATTAATTAATCTACATGTACCTCCATTTAATTATCTGAAAAATGGGATAACAATAGTACTTATCTGGTTAGGCTATTGTAGAGATTAAGTCAATTGATATACATAAAACATTTTGCATTTTACGTATATTAATTCCAAAATTGCTTGGAATGATGCATGTCTCATAGTGCTTTATAAATGTTTGTCAACTTATTATTATTTGGGGAACTGATTATTTCACAAAATACATGTTCTAGATAGATGAAGTTTATTCAGTCAGTTTCAAAACTTCTAGATGTAGTCAGTTTTCATCTAAATGGATCCCTGTGTCTCTGTTTCTTCTGCTTTAGAGAGATTAAATGGAATCTTCCTTTGGTGATACTGATTGAGGTAATGCTGAGATGATTAAGAGGACATGAAGAAATTTAGGAAGAGTGTTTGCCCGTACACTAACTGGCCCAGACTGCTTTCTGTATCAACCCTCTGGCGATGTTCTAAGGGTTTGGACTTCAATCTACTGGCCTACACTAGCACCCTTACTTTAAAATTCCTGCTCCTATTTTGCTATAGGCTGTAAGCAAGAAAATAGCATAGTTTCTAAAAATTATGTATAAAATGAGAGAATAGGTGTCACTCAGGGTGTCAGTTCTCCCCTGAGAGTACATAAGACATGAGTGCATTTTTTCCTTCTGAGTGAGGGTTATGTTTTAGAGGAAGGGTTGGCAAACTACTGCTTCCTGTAGGCCAAATCTGTTTTTTGTAAATAAAGTTTTATTGGAACACAGCCATGCTCATTTGTTTACATATCATCTACTGCTGCTTTCACACACTGTAAGGGCAGAATTGAGTGGTTCCCGCAGAGACCATATGGTCTGTATAGCCTAAAGTATTTAGTATCTGACCTTTTACAAAAGTTTACCAGACCCTGTTCTAGAGCTTTAAAATTGGACAGAGACAGAAATAAATGAGATGTTACTATATTTTTGGTAGTCTCCACTAACCTGCCTATTCAGTTGTTTGCAGCACCACATCCCTTAAATGTATTTTGGATAAACAAGAATTTATTGCAGTAGGCTATGTTGGATAAAGAACAAACAGCCCACAGTAGCACATTGTGAATATTAAGAGGTGGTGAAGCTGTGATTGTCAAGCCAAGTTGTTTGGGAATCTTCATCGTAGTATTTGTTGCTCTACTGTGATCAGTATAAAACATGATGCAAAATTATGTAGCTTTCTGTTGTGTGCAGTAGGATGTTGTTCTAGAGATATTACCAGTTGGTAGCTCCTTTTTTCATGCAATTATTCAAAGTAAATGTAAATATGTTTGTTGTCCTTTTCTCTTATGTGAAAACTTCCTCCCTCCCCAACACTGTAAGATTCAGGAGCCTAGTGTACAGAAAAGGATCTTGAACTTGGGTTTGAATCCTGACTCAGTCACTTTATGAAGGAGAAACATCAAGTTACATTGCCACCGCCAGCCTCAGTTTCCTTGCCTGTAAAACACAGGTAGGAATCCAGGCTATGCTTGCCACACAAGGAAGACCAAATGAGACTCAGCATACTAGAAGGCTCTACAGTGCATATTATTACTCGTGTCTTTAATGTTCTCAATTTGGTTCACTTTCTCCTCATACAAAGATGTGTATGTTTATGGACAGAATATACAATGGATTCTGCATGAACTAAAATTGTCAGCTGCACTGGGTATGAGTCTGCAAGCGTGAAGGAGGCAGGGTGAGAAAGCCTCTTCAAACAGCATATGTATTCCTCTGGTGTCTGCTTTATTATTCACATCTCTAATGTGAAAGTTTATGCTTTGGTGCAGAGCTCCTGGGAAACATGCAAAGAAAAAAGAAAAGATAACCTTGGAGGGGAAAATAGGTAGTGCTTATGCCAATACAAAAGCATGACTAGAAGCAAATAGGTGCTGGTTTCTTTTAGCTATAGTTCTTTAAGTGAATCTGGTATATACACAAGAAGTAGTTAATTTTTTAAAGATGAAGGAAGGAATAGTTCCTTTTAATGAAAATAGACTCTAGTGCTATGGAAATAAGAAGTCCCCTGTGATGAGGCTAGAGTAGAATTACTGAAGGAGGAAGTGAATGTACGTGGCTCCATTTTGTTTTTTCTTGGAGGCCGTAAAGAAAACCAAACAGCTTACTCAGTGTAAGTTATTTATACTTGTAAAAAAATCACCCCATTTTTATAATTTAAGGGGATGCTGATGGTTCAGCTTTGGATTGCAGTTACATTAAATGTATTTTCTCATAATCTTGTTTTCAAATGGCTTAAAAAGATTTAACCAGAAAATTCAGAATTCTTTTGCTGAATTTATTTTTTAAATGCTTTAGACTTTTAGATAAAATATTTTAAAATTATGACCTTGAATTTGAATTTAAGGGACTCATTCAGCCTCCTCTTTTAATCTCCTTTGTTATTTGGAGGAATTATCCAAGTTGTATCAGTTAGCTATTGTTGTGTAACAAACAGTTCCAAAACATAGTGTCTTAAAAGGATAATCACTGAAGATTTTCATGAGTCTACCAGTTGGCTGGGGAAGTCTGGTTATCTAAGCAGATTCTGATTATGTTAGCAAGACTTACTCATGCATTAGGAGTTAGCTGACAGACCAAGATGACCTTCCTTGGTAAAGTCAATGCTCCTTCCCACATCCCTCATATCCCTCCAGGAGGCTAGCTCAGGGATGTTTTCATAGTGGTGTCTGGGGTCTAAGCATGGGCAAGTCCAATTGTGTAAAATGGTAGTTGGCAACACACGTGCACTTTTCAAGTCTCTGTGTGTGTCACATTTACTAACACTCCACTGGCCAAAGCAGTTTGTGGTGGAACTCAGAGTCTGAGTGGAGGGTTGTAAAGTTATGAGTCAAAGTGTGCATACATAGGAAGGCCGTGAGTTGGGCCATTAATACATTCAGTCTACCAGAAGTCATTTCACCTTTTTTCCTCCATCTTAACAGCCTCCCTTTTGGAAATTTAACTTCTACATACTGTGTAAAACCAAACCAAACAAACAGAAAAAAGCTCAACTTACCTGATTACTTTTCGGCACTGTTTTTAAAGCTTGGTCAGGGAGTAAGCTGTTATTACAGGCTAAAATTAAAGTTTTGCTTATTTACTTACACACTTCTCCCCTAACTCCTCCTTTTTAAAGCAAATTGAGTTTAAGCCACAAATTCTTGAATAGTGAGGTTGGTTCTTTTTCAATTTTATTCATATCTATCCCTGAGCTCTATTCTGTCTCTAATCAATTTCTGTATTTTGGAGCCGCTATTACTATAGCATTTGCTGAATGAATATGTGGGGTTTTGATCTTGCTTTCATATGCTCTTGCTGTTTGATTTCCTCTCCCTTAACTCCAGGTTTGCATTTCTTCCTGCCTATTCTACATGTCATAGAGGAACTTCAAACTGGACATGTTTTAAAGAATACTGGTTGTCCACTTTGCCCAGTCACACATACCTTCAACCAACAAATACATATTTGTTGAATGACTTCCATACTATTTCAGGCATTAGTAATACACTAGTGTAAAAGTAGACAAAATGGAGGCCATCCTAGAGTTTATAATCTAATGGGGATTGACAGACATTAAACAAATGTGAATACATAATTTAATGCTTGGCAGTGATAAGGGTTTTTGAGAAAATAAAGCAAAGTGAGCAGAAAGGGAATGATGGCTGAGGTGCTTTTTTGATTAGTGTTGAGGCAAGGCTTCTGAAGTGAGGGAGGGAGTAAGCCACGACAGTCTGGGCAGAGTGCGCTGCAAGCAGAGAGATTAGTGGAGGCAAGGCTGTCTGAATGACATTCGGTGCTGCAGCAGCTGTACTTCCAATGGAAAGAAGGGTATGAAATGAGGTGGGGGAGACAACCAGGGACCAGATTACGCAAGGCCTTTGTAGACAACAGTAAGCTCGTTACATTCCTTGTAAGTGCCATGGCAATCCATTGGTGGATTTGGGGCCGGGGAGAGACATGGTCTGATTTCTGGCTGCTGCATAGGGCACAGACTGTAGGGACGCAAGGGTGGAAATTGGGAGGCTATGACACTCATGTCAGAGACACTGAGGGGCTGTGTTAGGAGAGTAACGGTGGAGATTGTGAGAGGATGGCAGACTGTGGAGCTCTCCAAAATGTGTTTCATTTAAAGAAGCCAAATTTAGATACTGTGATCAGTTCTGCCAAGTCAAGCCTGGGGAGAAGTATCTCCCAAAGTAGATCCAACAGACTTCCGGTGACATCTGAGTTACTTTTAGGTGCTGTGTCACATGCATGGACTTTTACATTTTAATAGTTACTGATGATTTTAATGTGGATTAGAAATATATAAAACTTGCATGTAAAAACCATGCTTTTACAGTTATTACTTGGAGTGAGGAAAAAGTATTGAGTGTAGTACAGACTTGAATGCAGAAATAGCAAAAATTTCTAGGGTTATATCTGAATGATTGGATTTAGAACATGCTGACAGGATTAATCATTAGGTTGAGTCCTGAGGGATAGTGAAGGATAACTCTGGTAGTATGTAATCAGAATTAGATATTACCCCTTATTGATTATCTACTGAATGTCACTCTATGTTAGGCACTTTATATATGACATTTCACTCAGCTTTCACTGCAACTCTATGTGATGTGGGTGGTAATTGTTTTTCATTTAACAGATGAGAGAAACAAAGTTCATAAAGAATAAATAACTTGTTTTAGGAAGTCTCTGATTTTCAGATATTACAAGATTACAAGAATTTACTCTCGTAAATTCTCTGCAAACAGGGACTTAGTCTGTTTTGTACACTACTGCCTCCTTAGAACCTAGAAACATTTCTAGTATATGATAGACATTAATCAACACTTGCTAAATGAATGAAAGGAAAAAGAATGGTTCTTGTATTTAGATCTTACTCAAGCGTGGTACATTTTGTTTTCCTCATTATAGAATGAATTTTAGGAAGTAATCTATTGGAGTTTAATGGAAAGCCATTTTTGTCATAGGATGACTGCCTGTGTCCCCTAAATGCAGGTTTCCTAATGTCCAGACCTTGGCCTTATATTTTTCTTGTTATTCTCCTTTAAGGACCTGGCTTTTCTGGCTAAAACGACATGTGCAATCCCCAGATCTCAGTGTTTGATCCTAAACTCCAGTTGTAGGATGTATAAACCCACTAACAAACCTAGAGCCGCTTTAGGGCAACATAACCTTGGCCAAGTGACTTAACTGCCCTTGAGCCTTAGTCTCCGTCAGTAGAAGGAAGAGATGGAAGAAGAAACTGAGCCTTGATTTGGACAAAACCTATGGACACTAGAAGAAAGAAAGACAGGATGCTTAGGGAGCATGACATTAGGGGAAAGAAGACCTAGAAAGCAAACAGAATAGAATTTCTATTCCTTTTGAGCACCCTTATTTTGTTTTCTATCTAGAACTTTCTAAGGAGTTAAAAAAAGATGATTTAACATAAGTTTTTTCAAAAGGCTTAAATTTCTTTTTTCTTGAAAAAGGTAAAGTGTTGAAAATAAAGCCATTCAAGCATTTGGAGTCCTGGAGAAGCTCTAACCTGCAGCTAGAGCAGCTTCACACACATCCTTTCTCTGCCAGCAGCAGCTGCACAGAGCTTGCTGGAAGGTCTGAGGCAGGGTGGGGCAAACTGACCTGACTGAATGAAGGGGCTTCTGGAAATGGGAGGAACTCCGTACAGGAACATTGTTGGGGGTAAGGCGAGCCTGTGGAGGATGTCACTCCTCTCTGCCTTTCCTTGCAGAGCTGGGAGCTGTGGAGAGTGGAAAGTGTGTCTGAATGACTTCATATGTTTAGTGAAGCTCATTGCCAGAATTGCACCTTCCTCTGTGGCCTTGAATCTGCTGATCAGCCCTGGCAGCGCACATTTTAAAAATTATTTAAAAAGGGACAAGGGTTATAAAGATGAATACCACATTTTTACCAGCCTCTGCAAACTCCTAATTTGGTGGCTGAAGGACACATAAATAAAATTTCCAGTATAAGGAGTGGAGGTAAGTGCTATAGTCTGAATGTCTGTATCCCTCTCAAATTCATATGTTGAAACCTAATCACCAAAGTGGTGGTATTAAGAGGGGGACCTTTGAGAAGTGATTAGGTTGAGGGCTCTGTCCCCGTGAATGAAGTAGTGCCCTTATGAAGAGGCTTCAGGGAGCCTGTTTGCCCCTTCCATCATGTGAGGACACATAGCAGGTGCTGTCTATAATGCAGACATTGAATCTGCTGGCGCCTTGATTTGGAACTTCACAGCTCCCAGAACTATGAGCTATGAATTTCTATTGTTTATAAATTGCCCAGTCTAAGGTTTTTTTTTAATAGCAGCTCAAATGGACTGAGACAGTAAGCCAAACACAGAGTTCAACACCTGCCTCGGGAAGATAAAAAAATTCCAACTGGGTGGATCCGGGTGATGATTTGGAAGGAATAGGATTCAAATTAGGCCTTGAGGCAAAGATGTGACTGATGCTTATCTTTAGGAAAAAAAGGTTGTTTTACTCTAGGTAAAGGAAATAGCCTCTTCAAAGGCTTGGAAGCAGAAAAATGCTGGGGGCTGGGCTGGGGTCAGGGGGTATGGTACCTCAAACAGTGGGGAGGGAGTAGAGTGCATAGTGTTGGGAAGAGCACCATGAAATTGGAATGGCAGAGGTGAAAGCATATGGTAGTATGGGTTGCGTACCAGATGAGCTCTTTGGACTTTTTGGGTTGGCATGAGAAGCCATTGACACTTTGGTGAGGGGATCCGAGGAATGGAGTGTTGGGGGAAGGCCATGATCAGCTCTATGTGTGTCCCAGGGCAGCAAGATTTGTTAGCTTAAAAGAACTTTTTGAAATAATTTTAATTTAGAGAAAGTTGCAAGAATTGTCAAAAAGTTTTAGGATATTCTTCATCTGAATTTACCAATTGTTAACATTTTGCCACATTTACCTTATCATTCTCTGGTTCTCTAACATGTACATATTATTAAGAGCACGTTTCTAAACAATTTGAAAGTAAGTTGCAGACATCATACCCCATTACCCCTGTGTGGTAATATCTAATATCTGAAGTCTAATCTCCAGACTATTCAAATTTCAGCAGTTGTCCCAAAATATAGGAGGTCTCTGTCTTTTTCCCTTTCTCCCTCCCTTGCTTCTCTGCCTCCCTTCTTTCCCCTTCTTTCTTTCTCTCTTCTTCCTTCCTTCCTTCTTTCCTTCTTTCCTTCTTTCTCTTTCTCTTTCTTTCTTTCTTTTTCTTTCTTTTCTTTCTTTCTTTCTTTTTTCTTTCTTTCTCCCTCTCTCTCTTTCTTTCTCTCTCCCTCTCTTTTTCTTTCTTCTTTCTCTTTCTCTCTTTCCTTCCTTCCCTCCTTCCTCCCTCCCTCCTTCCTTCCTTCCTTCCTTCCTTCTTTCCTTCCTTCCTTCCTGCCTTCCTTCCTTCTTTCCTTCCTTCCTTCCTTCTTTCCTTCCTTCCTTCCTTCCTTCCTTTCTTTCTTTCTTTCTTTTCATTTTTTCTGTTTTTCTGTCTTTCTTCAGATGCTTCTCAACTTAGGATAGGGTGTTGTCCCAATAAACTAATCATAAGTTGAGAATGCATTTAATATGCCTAACTTATCAAATGTCATAGCTTAGCCTAGCCCACCTCGAGTGTGTTCAGAGCACTTACATTAGCATGCAGTTGGGGAAAATCACCTAATATAAATCATGTAATAAAGTAAATTACATAAATATTTCATGTAAGTTATTGAATACTGTACTGAAAGTGAAAAAAGTATCCAAAATATGGTTTCTACCTAATGTGTATTACTTTTGCACCATCACAAAGTTGAAAAATCCTAAGTTGAACCATTCTAAGTCAGAGACCATTTGTAGTCTAGGTGACAGTGAAATAGGCTTGAGTGAAAGCACTGACAGTGAGAATAAGACAGCCATTTCGGAGTTGAACACAGTAAGATTTGGCAACAATGGGCTTTAGGGTGGGAGAGGGAGTAAATCTGATAATGAGGTTGTAGTTTACAGGATTGGTGTCCTTAACTAACAAGGATCTCAGGAAAGAGAATCAAAGTGCAAGGGTGTGCTTATGTTTTGGATTTTTCATTTAATAATAATAATTAGATTTCTATAGTGCTTTCAAAGGCAGAAAGGCAGTGTGATTGGAGGCAGCTTAGGGTAGTGATCAAGAGTAGGAACTCTCGTGCTAGACTGTCTGGGTTAGAATCAGGCTTTGCTGCTTGTTAGCTGTGAGACCTGGGAAAAATGACCTAAGTTGGCTGTGTCTCAGTTTTCTTATCTGTGAAATGGGAATTTTAACATAGTTTCCCTCACAGGATCATTGTGAAGATTAGATTAGTTATTATTTGTAAAGTGCTATTTTTTATAAAGTATTATAAGCCATTCTGACATATAGTAAGTGCTGTATGTGTTTGCTGAATCAATATAAATAAACTGGTTTTCCTGTATTACTGAATCCTCACCAGCAAATCTTTGAGGAAGGTACTGTTATTATTATTGCTAATTGGGACTCAGGTGTTACATGGTTTGCCCCAAACCATGTAACTATTGGTAAAAATGCCCATTCTGTTCCACGTACAAGACTGTCCCCGGGCTCGCTATGTGAGGATACCTAATAGACCATAGAAATGGGCTAGTGTCTCAGCACAGGCATACTTTGGGAGCTATTGTGGGTTCAGTTTCAGACCACTGCAATAACGTAATAACGTGAATATCGTAACAAGGCAAGCCATGCAAACATTTTGGTTTCCCAATGTATGTAAGTTACATTTATACTATACTATAGTCGATTAAGTGTGCAATAGCATTATATCTAAAAAAAGTACATACCTTAATTTAAAAATACTGGTTGTTAAAAAAATGCTAATGATCATTGAGCCTGCAGCAAATTGTAAAAATTTTGCTGGTGGAGAGTCTTGCCTTGACACTGATGGCTGCTGAATGATTAGGATGGTGGTTGCTGAATATTGGGATGGCTGTGACAATTGTATGAAATAAGACAACAAAGAAATTTGCTACATCAGCTGACTCCTCCTTTCATGAAATATTTTTATGTAACATGCAATGCTGTTTGATAGCATTTTATTCACAGAACTTTTCAAAATTGCTGTCAGTCCTCTCAAACCCAGCTGCTGCTTTTTATCAACTAAGTTAATGTAATATTCTAAATCCTTAGTTGTTACTTCCACAATGTTCACAGCATCTTCACCAGGAGTAGATTCCATCTCAAGAAATTGGTTTCTTGGCTCATCCATAAGAAGCAGCTCCTCAAATGTTCAAATTTTATCATGAGATTGCAGCAATTCAATCACATCTTCAGGCTTCACTTCTAATTCTAGTTCTCTTGCTATTTCCACCACATCTGCAGTGACTTCCTCCCCTAAAATCTTGAACCTCTCCCATCCATGAGAACTGGAATTACTTCTTCCAAACTTCTGTTAATATTGGCATTTTGGTCTCCTCCCATGAGTCATGAATGTTTTTAATGGCATCTAGAATGGTGAATTCTTTCCAGAAGACTTTCAATTGGTATTACTCAGATCCATCAGAGGAATCATTATTTATGGCAGCTACAGCCTTACAAAATATATTTCTTAAATAATAAGACTTGAAAGTCGAAATTACTCCTTGATCTGTGAACTACAGAATGAATATTATGTTAAAGGCATGAAAACAATATTAATCTCCTTGTACTTCTTCATCAGATCTCTTGGGTGACTAGGTGCATTGTCAATGAGCAGTAATATTTTGAAATGAATCTTTTTTTGTGTTTTTTTTTGAGCAGTAGATCTCAACAGAGGGATTAAAAAATTCAGTAAACCATAATGTAAACAGATGTGCTCTCATCTAGTCTTTGTGGTGCTATTTATGGAGCACAGGCAGAGTCGATATAGCATAATTCTTAAGGGCTCAAGGATTTTTGAAATGATAAATGAGAATTGGCTTCAATTTAAAGCTACCACCTATACTCGCCCTTATCAGGAGAGTTAGCCTGTCTTTTGAGGCTTTGAAACTAGGAATTGACTTCTCTTTAGCAGTGCAAGTCCTAGGTGGCATCTTCCAATATAAGACTGTTTTGTCTAGATAGAAGATCTGTTGTTTAGTGTACCTACCTTCATTGAAAATCTGTGGTTTAGCGTAGCTACCTTCATTTGTTATCTTAGCTAGATTATCCAATTCACCTGCTGCAACTTCTTCATCACCATTTACTGCTTCACCTTGTGCTTTTCTGTAATGGAAACAGCTTATTTCAGTAAACCTCATTAACCAATCTCTATTAGCTTCAAACTTTTGCATCTTTCTTACCTCTCTCAGCCTTTGTAGAACTGAAGAGTTAGGGCCTTGCTCTGGATTCAGCTGTGGCTTAAGGAAATGTTGTCACTGGTGTGACCTTCTATTCAGACCACTCAAACTTTCTCTATATCAGCAATAAGGCTGTTTTGCTTTCTTGTCATTCATGTATTCACTCGAGTAGCACTTTTAATTTCTTTCAGAACTTTTCTCTTAACATTCACAACTTGGCTAACGTGCACAGGAGCTTTTCGCCATTCTTGGCTTTTAACCTGCCCTCCCCACTAAGCTTATTCATTTCGAGCTTTTGATTTAAAATGAGATATGTGAAACTCTTTTTTCACTTGAACACTTCAAGGAAATTGTAGGGTTATTAACCAGCCTAATTTCAATATTGTTGTGTCTCAGGGAGAAGGAGACCCGAGGAGAGGAGAGATTTATGGGGAGAGCCAGTCAGTGAAGCTCTCAGAGAATACACATTATTCATTGATTAAGTTCGCCATCCTATATGGGCATGGTTTGTGGTGTCCCAAAACAATAACAACATTGGCATCCAAGATCACTGATCACATATCACCCTAAATACAATAACAATGAAAATTTTTAAATATTGTAAGAATTACCAAAATGTGACAGAGACATGAAATGATCACACACTGTTGGAAAAATGGTGCTGATAGACTTGCTCAACACAGGGTTGCCACAAACCTGCAAAGTGTAAAAAGCACAGTATCTGCAAAGTACAATAAAACAGATAAGGGCTGGAGGCTCTGGAGTTGAAAGCCCTCTACATGGAGATGATCACTGAAGACATGGGATGTATGCAGTCACTGAGAGAGAAGCTGTAGAAGAAAAAACTGAGTGTTGGAGAATGTTGCCTATGGGGTATACAGATGAAGGGGAGCTGGTGACTGAGACTGGGAAGGAGCAGTCAGAGAGTCAGGAGACAGAACAGGAGGGGGTGGAGTGAAGGAAGGAAGAGATGTAAGGGCTTAAGAAGGACTTGCCCATTCTTTAGGCAAACGAGGCAGACAAATTCAGAGCAGAGACCTGGGATAGTGATGAGTGGGTTTCTTAGTGACTGTAGTGAGAATGGTTCATTGACTTGTTGAGGACAGATGCTTATTTATGGGGCTCAGGAAGAATGGGAAGAAAGACATGGATTTTATAAATGTGTGCTATTCTCTTAAGCAGTTTGGCAGTAAAAGGAAGGAGAACTTTAAAAGAAACAGGGTAAAGAAATGATCTCTCTCCAAAAGAGGCAATTGTCTTTGTCATCCAGGGGGTAAATTTAGGCAAAGGCTTGAAGATGCAGGAAATGGTGGGGAGGATGGAGAGAGCTGGCAGGGATAGAATCAGGAGCATGGCTGGAGGGATTGGTCTTAGAAAGGAATAGAGACACTGCTTCAAGATTGGAGGGAAGGCTGGGCACTGTGGGTAGTTCATGCCTGTAATCCCAGCAATTTGGGAGGCTGAAGTAGGAGGATTGCTTGAGTCCAGGAGTTCAAGATCAGCCTGGGCAACATAGTAAGATCCCCATCTTTGCAAAAAAGTAAAAAAAGTTAGCCAGACATGTTGTCACATGTTTATAGTTCCAGCTACTTAAAAAGTAACTCTTACTCTTAAAAAAAACCTGAAGGTGAGAAAGAGACTGTGTGATGACCTATGACATTTCATGTGAAGGAAGGAGAAATAGAGATATTTCACCTAAACTTGCCTCAATTTTTGTTAAGTGGGCAATGAAGCTGTTTGTTGAGAAAGTTAGAAGTATATTTGAGAATCTGAAAGGACTGGAAAAGTTAGGATGTAGACTGGACGTGGTGGCTCACGCCTGTAATCCCTGCATTTTGGGAGGCTGAGGCAGGTGGGTTGTTTGAACTCAGGAGTTCAAGACCATCCTGGGCAACATGGTAAAATCCTATGTTTATTAAAAATATAAAAATTAGCCAGGCATGGTGGCACTCACCTGTGGTTCTAGGTACTCAGGAGGCTGAGGTGGGAGAATTGCTTGAGCCCAGGAGGCAGAGGCTGCAGTAAGCAGAAATCATACCACTGTACTCTAGCCTGTGACAGAGCAGGACTTTGTCTTAAAAAAAAAAAAAAAAAAGAAAGGATGTGTGTTAGGGATGAAAAAGGGGACTGTCTAGTGAGGGAGGACCAGCATTTGGACTGGTTGAGTGGCTTGGTTCTACAAGGTATTATCATGGGACTTTCCTTAGTGACTGATATGGTTTGGCTTTGGGTTCCCACCCAAATCTCACATCAAATTGTAATCCCCATGTGTCAGAGGAGGAGCCTGGTGGGAAGTGACTGGATCTTGGGTTTGGATTTCCCCCTTGCTGTTCTTGTGATAATGAGTGAGTTCTCATGAGATCTGAGCATTTAAAAGTGTGTGGCACATTCCCTTTCTCTCTCTCCTGCTCTGCCATGCCATGATGTTCTTGCTTCTCCTTCACCTTCTGTCACAATCATAAGTTTCCTGAGACCCCCAAGTCAAGCTTCCTGTTAAGCCTGGGGAGCTGTGAGTTAATTAGACCTCTTTTCTTCATAAATTATCCAGTCTCAGGTAGTTCTTTATAGCAGTGTGGAAATGGACTAATAGAGAAAATGTGACACCCCAGAATTAAGGCAGAAGAAATGGATTGGGCCAGTGTAAGTATGGCTTTTAGTGGGAGGTTAAGAATACTAGGAAATCTCAGAGGTCAGAGAGAATTCAGTTGGAGGTGGTTGACCAGTGGCTGTGAAGGCAAGAGGAGGCTGAACAAGCTAGGTTAATGCTCCAAACTTTTCCTGTGAAATATCCGTAATGACAGAGAAGAAGGAAAGCATATCTCTGAGGCTCCAAGTAGCCTCTTAGAGTTGGAAAATTCTGAAGTCTTAAGTTTTAACTTTAAAATATTTAAAATTCCAGGGCTGGGCGTGGTAGCTTATGCCTGTAATTCCAGCACTTTGGGAGGCTAAGGCGGGCAGATCACAAGGTAAAGAGTTCGAGACCAGCCTGGCAAACATGATGAAACCCTGTCTCTATAAAAAATACAAAGATTAGCTGGCATAGTGGTGTGTGCCTGTAATCGCAGCTACTCGGGAGGCTGAGGCAGGAGAATCACTTGAACCCAGGAGGCAGAGGTTGTAGTGAGCAGAGATCATGCCACTGCACTCCAGCCTAGGCAGCAAAGCAAAAATACATCTTGAGAGTAAAATAAAATAAAATAAAATATTTAAAATTCCAGTCTGCATCAATTAAAATAAAGTAGTAGGTGATTGATTTCTCAGTAAATAGACACCTAAAATATATACGCCATATTTTTCCATGACAAGGGCCTATACTGGGTGGGGGTAGGCTGGGAATTTTTATCCCAGTTTAAGAAGACTGGAAGAACAAAGAAAAGGAAGGACAAAATCAACTACTGAGAATGATGAAGGGACAGGATAAATTCAACAGGAGGGAAAGAGTAGGAAATGTTGAAAAATTTGAGACTGGCAGATCTTGAAAATGAGACAATCCTAGTTAATAATGGGCTTCAAAGTGTGATCAAGAAATCTCCCAAGTGATGGAGATAAAGAGATGGAGGCTGTCTTGGGTAATTTCAATCTCATTGAATTGTTCCTGACTTCAATTCCCAATACAAAATTTCTCTCTTGTGGTGCACAGAAAAAATATTAATGTTTAAAAAGATGCATTTGTAAAATGTTAAGCCAGACATTTATTTTTAAACATAGTCTTGAAGTCAGAGAGAGATTAATAGAGCCAAGGTAAATTTTCTTAGGGAACATATTTGGTATCTGCCTCCTGTTGTACAATCTCCATGAAAAGTGAGAGCAAGAAGAACTATAAAATTGAAATGCCAATTGTGATATCAAGTAATTTTTAAATGAGTGCATCTTTCAATTAATTGATAGGATAAATCCTTATTTACTTTATCTGTGAGGGTCTCTGTCTTGAACAACAAGCAGCCATTTTGTGGAATTAGTGGCTGTTTCAGGAGGGTAAGTAACCTCTCATTTATGACCATCTCATTCCTATGTTTTAAAATAAGAATGTGGACAAATATTTCCATTCAACCTAGTGGATGGATTTTGGCAATGACTGATCACACAAACAATGGATAACAATAGCAAAAGAAATGATATAGTCAGAAGTCTAATGTTAGCCATTTGTTCCTAGAGTTTTGAAATGCAGTCAGTCCCCAACTCATGATGGTTCGACTTAGAATTTTTCAACTATTTTTATGATGGTGTGAAATTACTTGCATTCAGTAGAAACTGTTCCCTTCCTGTTGAATTTACTCTGTCCCTTCATTGTTCTCTGCAGTTGATTCTGCTCTTCCTTTTCTTTTTTTTTTCACTTTCAGTACAGCATTTAAAATTACAAGAGATATCCAATACTTTATTATAAAGTAGGTTTTGTGTTCGATGATTTTGCCCAGCTGTAGGCTAATGTGAGTTTGGAGCATGTTTAGGTAGGCTAGGCTAAGCTATGATGCTTGGTGGGATAGGTACATTAAATGCATTTTTGAATTAATGCTATTTCAACTTACAATGGGGTTATTAGGACATAACCCCAGATGGGGAGCATCTGTAGTTATAATGTCAGATATTGATAGCTTCCATTGGTAAGTAATTTCAATATTTCCCACCCTTTTTAAAAAAGTTTGACGAGCATACAAATAATAAATAATAAATGTTTCTAGTAGAAAAGAGGTAAGTAACAGGAACAGAAATCTTGGACCATCTTAAATGAACTGATGGGAATGTCACCATGCGCATCCTTCCAAACTTTGTTTCAAGTGATGTCATGTCAAATTTATGCTTATACAAGTGGAATAATACATATGTTATGTCTTATGTCTTATGGAAGTCTTGACTTAACGAAGGTGGGCATTTAGTCTCACTTTTAAACTACCTTAGGAAAATGATTTAAAGCATAGTGAAAAGAACAATAAAGCAAGAGGAATGAGGTGTTAGTTTAATGAAATGGTAGTATGCCAAGGACTGATATACTGAAGAGATATTTCTTCAGCTTGGCATGATTTCAGGAAGAAAGCAGGTGCATTTAATAAATTAAATTTTTATTTAATTATATTTATTTATTTATTTATTTTTAAAATGAAGTTGTGCTGTCACTTAGGATGGAGTGCAGTGGTGTGATTATAACTCACTGTAGCCTTGAACTCCTGAGTTCAAGCAGTCCTCCCACCTCAGCCTCCCAAATAGCTGGGACTGCAGGCATATGCCACCATGCCTGGCTAATCAAAAAACAAAACAAAAGTTTATAGAGATAGGGCCTCACTTTGTTGTCTAGGCTGGTATTGAAATCCTGGCTTCACACCATCCTCTCACCCTGATCTCCAAAAGTACTGGGATTACAGTCATGAGCCACCATGCCTGGCCTGGCCTTGCTTTTTCATTCTTTAGCTTTTATAGCTCCATACCCTCTAATGCCACAGGAGTATGATGAGTGGAGATTTGGATACCATGTTTAGTACTGATTTGCTCCCTTGGTGAGGAGGCACCACTATCACGCTATGTTGAGATTTTTGGCAGCCAAGATCAGAGGGACTCTCTTATAATGGCCCCATCCCTGAGATCTGTGGAAATAACCCAGGAGACAGGCACCGACTGCTTCCAGGGGAAGCAGCAATCAGTTCACTGAATGCCTTAGCAAGCTGAGTATCACTGAACTTCAAAACTGTGCCAGAGGAGTAGAGTTTTTTTAACTTCCTCTCCTCTGTCAACAGCTGACTTAGCTGATTTTGCCTGTGATGATAACATCCCAGAGTGATGACTGGATTCTCACGATCTGCTTCTCTACTGTTAAGGAGGGATTTTTACCTGATAGCATTTCTCTGATTTTACTTATTTTATTAATTCTTCTATGCCAGTTACTTATAAATTTTGGCTTATTTCTGATTACACTATACCATTTGTAAAACATGAAATTCAAGTTGATTGATTGCTGTAATATTCTCCTGTCCATATTCTAGATGAATCAGAGATGAGGCTGGCAGTGCTTCTTACCCTTTGAAAACATTTGGTTCATTTTCACAAACGGAAAAATTACATGGCTTCCTGGAGACATTGATGTGTTTTTCTGGAAAGTTTGGGCCTCTATTCATTGAGAATCACTAATTTAACAAAAAGCCCACAGATCACTGTATGAATGTGTATGGGATGGGGAGGAGGAGAGAGAGAAAGAAGGAAAGAAATGGGTTAAAATTTCATTTGAAGGAACCATTTTATTGTTGGATTAGAAACCAAAGACTGTCCGTAAAAAAGAGGAACTATTCTAAAATTTTCATAACTTGCTGCATGTGTGCAGTTTATTTCTTAATAAAGCTCAAGTAGTTTCTCATGAAAGTCAGTGAATAGAGAGCCATTTCAGGACGTGTCTGAATTGGCAGTTGGTTGGAGCTTGGCCGCGATGGGAAAGGACAGCTGTTTGTTGTGGGGGCTCGTCTCCATGGTGTTGGGCAGCACATCTTCAGCTCTTTCTGGGAAGACCCCAAAGTAGGAATAGACCGAGAAAAACAGCATGAGGACATGACTGCATGCTGGTCAGATGGAATTCAGCCTGTACTGCTCTAGCAGAGCTTCTCCAGGGGTTAGAATGTTTTGCTTTTATAGTCATCTGGATTGCTTGTTTACTAAGGGTAGAAAGGTCCCAGCCTCACCCGAGACCTCCCGATTCACTCTCTGTGGGGAGCTGCTTGGGAATCTGTATGTTAGAGAAGCTCCCAGGATAACTGTGATGTGTGGTCATGTTTAAGAGCTGCTAGTGTGAATAATGGTGAGCAGCAGCACTGGCTGGAAGCACTGTAGAAGTTGCGTGTGTGTGTGTGTATGTGTATGTGTATTGTGCAAGAGCTATGAGATAAAATCAGGCTACTGGAATTTGCCAAGAAGCAGCACGGGAGACACATTAACCAGACGCCAAGGATGTGGCCATAGACCTTCCTAGAAACTCCCTCATCTAGGGTGTGCCCCTCTGGATTGCACTGACTAGTCCTGATTAAATCCTGTATGCATAGACTCAGCGCAGCCTGGGCTCCAGAAAAGGCCATCCACAATGTTTTCTTTTAAAATTCCACATACTATTTATCTTTGATTTTCTACCTCCTGTGGGAACCCTAGATCCAACTTTCTTTGGTGAGTTTGCAGGGGTTTCTGATGTCTCTCTGGTTTCACGGGTTTCCTTCTTATCTTCTACCCCTTTTATTTGGAATGTCAACCTACAAACTTAAAAGATTGAGCAAACCTTGTAGGAAAACGATAGAAGCTGGAACCACATATGATGCTTTCTATTATATGCCTGTTGTATATGATAAAAATGAGGTTTTATTTACTTCTTGGGTACACTAAACATAAACACTCTCTAATGAGGAAAAGAACCCAATGAGGGGAAAATGCTGGATGCCAGTGGATGGCAGTGATTTATGGAACTCTGGGCTCAGTGGTAGTGAAGGATCATCATAAGGAAAGAAACTGTTCTACAGTTTGGTGTAGCTGGGATGACTTTATATCCTAGTTTGCAAGACAGTCCTGGCCTCACCTGTTGAGCTGGTGTCCTATCTAGTTAAGATACCTTTCATGCTGCCCAGTGTCCTGGTTGAGATAATCCATTTATGCGGTCACCGTGAGGATAGGAAACAGAGAGAGGAGATTTTTCTTTGGATCACTGAAGTACTCATTTCATTATATGATATATCCCATTATAGGCTCACTCCTAACATTTGAGGACCCAGGACAAGACACCCCCCTATTCCATAACCTGTTCCTTCTCTTCTTGCCCTGGCTCCTCTGTGCAACCTGAGGATCCTTGTAAGAATGTGTGTGGATGAGCCAGCCTGCTCATTTAACTTTATTCACACCCAATTCCACCAGCTACCCATGAACACCCCTCAGGCCTAGGGGTGTGCACACCTGCTTTGGAAGGGTGAAGACTCACACAGGCCCTGGAAGCTGGTTTCGGACCACTTGGGGCAGGAAATTCCAGGCTCATAAGTACCTGGAGAAGAGTCTAGAAGGGAAGTTGTTCCTGCAGGTGGTTGTGTATCATAGCCCTGTAGACTGCTGGCTCTGTGGAGAGGCATGGCTGGAGGAGGGCAGGAGAGGGCATTCTGAAGCATCAGCCCCCTGATTAGGGATACCTGGCCCTAGAGTGGTCCTGTCCTTTTCACTCCTGATTTTCAGAGATCCTGCTTCTAACACATCCTTGAGCATCTCAGTAAAGCCAGCTTCCTAAGCCATTCTGAAGTTTTGGGTTAAGAACGTTTCACATGTGAATAATGCTTGGTCACCAGCCTGAGGTCCAGCGTATTCTTCATCTGGTCTGATAGAAATTCCTTGTCTTTAAATGTCATATATTTAAGGTAACAACTCTATTTTGCAGGTTGAAACAAAAACTTAAACTATATGAGTTAATGTTTTTAAAGTCAACCAAAGGGAAGGCACCTCTTCCCAGTGTGTTTCATCAATTGAGATCTGGTGAACGTTTTTTTGTTTGCTGGTATGTTCCACCATGTGTGTGAGCATGAAGGTAGGAAAATGTTTGCTCAGCCATTTCCTCTGTGGTTTGGTTTGTTGGAGAATCAGTCAAATGGAAAGTTTTTCCTCTGATGTGATTACAGAATCAAATATTTTATAATTCCCAGGTACTTCTGAATCTTGAATAATTATTGAAGTCAGTGAACACTTTCTCTTTCTTTTCCTTGACTCCCTTTGGATTGAACTAATCTGTAGGGCAACACAATATTATTTCCCTGGGCTAGGTGCACTTTCCTCTTCATGGATTATTGGGTGCCTGTAGATAGAGTCCCCATGCACAGCAGGCAGATTGTGCATCGCACAGTCCTGGAGGTAAATTTCACCAAGAGTATGAGTGGGATTGTGCAACATGGTAGCCCTGCCTATGCATGTTTGGGGCAGGGATTCCCCCCAACTGTGTATTCCCCGGGAGGCTTGATTTTCTTCTTCTTTCTCTCACCCATCATAAGCATATGGAGAATATGGGTGTTTGAAGAGAAAAAGTTGAAAATAATGTTATTTTCTGCATTTTCTCCCATTTTTTGAGAGAACTCATTCTCTTTCTAATATTAATGTAGATCAGGGAAAATAAAAGCCATTTGTTAAAGAACTAACTATTATATAATAAATTGTCAAACAATTACGCCAAAGGTGTGTTTACAAACTCCTGTTCTATTTTGGTGGGTTGATTAGCTTCCTGGGGGGTCCAAACAGCTATGGCTTTTCCATTTTTATAAATGGTTCTGCATTTATAAAATTATGAATGGACATTTATACGATTAATTAAGAATAGAATTAATAGTGTAAAGGGATCCTTCAAGTACCCATGTGTTATTACTTACTTTTAACCAATAAGTCTTATACCAGAGTGTTCTGCCTGCTTCTGGATGAGCAAGGAGACTCATGGTCTGGTTCTTGGACTTCCCTAGCAGCATGGCCCCCAAATGCCAGTCTCCACTCCCACCTCAAAAGAAGAAACCAAGAATGCCTCTTTAGGACCAGAGGAGATATCGGCCTCTGCAGGCTTGCTGAAGAAGGGAGAAAAAAAACAGCAAGAAGCAATTGAATGCGTTGATGAAGTACAAAATGAAATAGACAGACTTAATGAACAAGCCAGTGAGGAGATTTTGAAAGTAGAACAGAAATACGACAAACTCCGCCAACCATTTTTTCAGAAGATGTCAGAACTGATCGCCAAAATCCCAAATTTTGGGCTAACAACATTTGTCAACCATTCACAAACGTCTGCACTGCTGGAGGAGGACAAAGAGGCACTGCGTTATTTGACCAGAGTTGAAATGACAGAATTTGAAGATATTAAATCAGGTTACAGAATAGATTTTTATTTTGATGAAAATCCTTACTTTGAAAATAAAGTTCTCTCCAAAGAATTTCATCTGAATGAGAGTGGTGATCCATCTTCAAAGACCACTGAAATCAAGTGGGAATCTGGAAAGGATTTGATGAAACATTCAAGTCAAACGCAGAATAAAGCCGGCAGGAAGAGGCAGCATGAGGAACCAGAGAGCTTCTTTACCTGGTTTACTGACCATTTTGATGCCGGTGCTGATGAGTTAGGAGAGGTCACCAAAGATGATATTTGTTCCAACTCATTAGAGTACTACTTGGTTTCTGATATGGATGATGAAGAAGGAGAAGGAGAAGATGATGATGATGATGAAGAGGAGGAAGGATAAACAGATACTGAGGAAGAAGATGAAGATGAAGGTGAAGAAGATGAAGATGATGAAGGGGAGGAAGGAGAGAAGGATGAAGGAAAAGAACACTAGAACACTGATAGATTCCAACCATCCTTTTCAAAAAAAAATTCTCCAGTCCCTGGGAGCAAGTTCTAGTCTTTTCTTTTTCCTCTTGTGTTCTGTCACCCTGTTCTTGAGGTCTCTTTTCTCTACGCCATGGTTCTCAACTTATTTTGGGGGAAATACCTTGAGCAGAATACAATGGGAAAAGTGTCTGTACCCCTTTCTGTTTGAAATTCATTTTTATCCCTTTCTGTCTGAATAAAAACTGTATGGAATCAACACCACCGAGGTCTGTGGGAAATAAGAAAAACCTGCTGCCTTCGCCCTGCTGGAAGCTGGAGGGTGCTAAGCCCCTGTGTAGTAGTGCACAGAATTCTAGTTTTTCCCCTCCTTTCTCTGTATATTGGGCTTAGAGAGTACACAGTGTCTCTATGTGAATATGAACAGTTAGCATTTACCAACATGTATCTGTCTATTTTCTCTTGTTTAAAAAAAGAGAAAAAAACTAAAAAAAAAAAAAAAAGGGGGTTATAGAAGGTCAGCAAAAGGTGGATTTGAGATGTTTGGGTGGGTTAAGTGTGCATTTTGACAACACGGCTTCTCCTTTGGCATGTTTGTTGTGATATTTGACAGACATCCTTGAGGTTTAAGAAGACACTTTTAAAATAAATTTTCTTCTAATGATGACTTTAGCCCTGCCACTCAATGGAAGAATCAGCAGAACCTGTGGGATCCTATTTGGAATTGATGCTCTCTATTGTAATTTTGTTCCTGCTTATTTTTAAATTTCCTTTTTGTTTCACTGTAAAGGAAAGATGATGCTCAGTTTTAAATGTGAAAAGTACAAGTTGCTTTGTTACAATAAAACTAAATGTGTACACATACACACACACACACACACACACACACAAACTTACACCAAAATCACACCACTTTAGTTACTTGTCCTGGAAAGGTGCTCTTTGTTTTTGAGCTTTAAAGAAACTAGTCTTCTTTTATTTGGCTGTAACTAGGAGCTCAACTGAGCAGGAATGACTATTCTGATATGTGCTTGTTACATTTTTGGTTTTCAGAGGTGGCATATCGAGGAGGTGCACCTATGGATTGCAGCATAAATATCCACGGGTCCTGGTGTGCAGTGCGTGCACCCACTCATTATCTTGATGTGCTGCTCACAACCACATCTCTCCTTACACTATTGGAAACTTTCATTCTTAATCATTTAATTTATCCCTAGCGACTCCAGCCTCTCATGACAGACTGAAAGACCACACTTGATGAAGTCCAGATATATTTTAATTCTCTTATATCAAGCCCAAGGGAGAATTTCTTAGCGACTATGCTGACTTATGAGTCTTGAAAAAACTTTAACTGTGGGAATTTTGATGTATAATGAAGCCAGGAGAGGGACACACTTCATTCCAAAATGCTGCAAATAGAATATAAGCAAGCAACATGACACACATTCTTTGTTTGTTTCTTTTGCTTTTTTTTTTTGCGATGAAGTCTCACTTTGTTGCCCAAGCTGGAGTGCAGTGGTGCCATCTCGGCTCACTGCCACCTCTGTCTCCCAGGTTCAAGTGATTCTCCTGCCTCAGCCTCCTGAGTAGCTGGGACTACAAGCACGCGACACCATGCCCAGCTAATTTTTTTGTACTTTTAGTAGAGACGGGGTTTCACTATGTTGACCAAGCTGGTCTCAAAATCCTGGCCTCAAGTGATCCACCCACCTTGGCCTCCCAAAGTGCTGGGATTACAGGCGTGAGCCACTGTGCCCAGCCGTGACACACATTCTTAACTATTCTCCAAAAGGAAGAACACTAGAAAAGTGGTAGTTTGAAAAAAGAAATGTCCAGTAGCAACTGGATGGGCTCATAGCTCCAGTGGTTCTGATAAGTGCTCAGTGGAGAGTCTGATACACATTAGGTGCTCAAGAAAATATTTGTTAACTGAATAAACAAATGAATCGGATCTTGTTCAGATAAATTCCAAAGCAGAGAATATCTGCCACAAGTGCTCACATCAACTATGCCTATTAAGCAGCACTGTGTTGTTTGCTTTCACAGAAAGGGATTTGATTTGGTATTTGCTAAAACAGGCCCGCATCTTACAGATGGCATTGAGACTCAGAAGAGTTAAACACTTTCTCACAGCTACTAAGCACTAGAACTAGAATTAGAATGTGTGCTTTCTGACCCCGAGTCTAGGATTCTAGGACTTCAAGGGTTTCCTATCTTTTTGAAGTCATGGGGCAGTACAATACAAAGGAGCAGCTGGAAAAAACTGAAATGAAATTACTATTCGCTCTTACATAGGAAGAATAAAGATAACTCTTGAGGGCCCTGATATATTATGGTAATAAAAATAAGACTGAGGTAGCAGAAGCACATGGACATGCAGGGAACACTTCCAAACATCCTTCAAAAGGCCTAAGTTCTAAGGACAGGAAACATGAGGAAGCAGAGAAGGAAGGAAATATGTCTAAATTCTTCCAAGCTGTTTCTTTTACTATTCAGGCCAAGCCGTCTAACTCTAATCAAAATTTCAGGGAAAGCTTATGGCAGCTGAGACTTTTGGAAGTACATTAGAAAATAGGAGGGAAAAAGGCCTTATAACTCACTGATTTGTATCCTTATGTTATTTTATAATATTATTAAAGCTCTCTCCATTTTATGTAGATTCTGTCTCTCAGCTGTACGGCAAATCTATTAGGACAAGTCTCTTGTCTCTTTTATATATTCCTTGTACTGTGTCTATATGTGGTAGTCTCTCAGCCAAGCAGGCTGTACAATTTATTCGAAGTGTTTCAAGGAACTTGTGTCCCTCCACTGCTCTGACCTCATTTTTGCAATGCTAATTAAGTTGGATAGATGACCTATTCGACTGATAACACTCAATAGCTCACTGGTATATGGTAAGTAGTTTATTCTCTTAGTTAGTTGACCATAACCAGATTAAAGCCCAAAAAGATATGAAAAAAAAAATCAGGTGGTAGATAGTGGGGAACAGAGGTATAGGACACTGTTTTGGGAAAGTGGATCTTAACTCGGTTATGTCAGAATGAGGTGTTACAAGAAGAGAGAACAAGAGAGAAGGCTCACCATTAAATTTGGCTTCTGGCCTTAGGTCAACCTTGCATGATGTTTTGTAGATTGAGAGTAAGGAGGGAGAAGTTGAGACAAAAACTTTACTCTCTGTTTGGTCACTGAGAGCAAAGGTTCTCTTTGTGCTAGCTTATTCTTAAGTAGTAGCATAAGGAGTTTAGGGGTTTATTGCTGAAGAAAATTCATCCTCTTGTGCTAATTGGGCAGAGATTCCAGGTATTAAAACCAAAATCATTTGACCACCTGAGTTATGGTAATTTTAGTGCTTACATTGTTTATTTTCACTGTATAGCACAACCAAATACTATTCAGTCTGGCTGCATGGAATGAGATATGGCTAATTAGATTTCCTGGCGAACCCAGGTTAAGGTAGAAATGCCATATTAACAGTAGCACCCTTAAACCTGGGGAAAGAGGCTCTTGCCTCATGTCACTTGCTTTAGAGGGCCCTACTGGTCTTCCTCCACTGTGCCATGCCTTATGGTGAAAGGATTCTGCAGAGCCATGTGGATATTGTCAATCCAAAGCACCCCATTCCCTCTTCTAAACCACTTGGTACCCCACAATTCCTGCCTAAGTGATCCCAAGATGACTTCCAGGGCCTACATGGGTCTCTCCTGGGGTCTCATCTCCCAGTGGTGAACTGTACCACTTGTGTTGAGCACTCCTAGGACCAAAGAATGTAGGGCTGTGTATGAATCTTAGTTGTGTGGACTGAGGTGTCCTCGGGAGTGTGTGCAAGGCTCCTCACTGCAGAAAAGAACTGAAGGTGGGAAAGAGAAGAGAAGGGAGTGGACTACTGGCTGGAGACCCCGGTTCCAAAAATTTTAGGCATGGGCTGACATTTCAAACTCTCCAGTGGCAAACCATTTAGAGCAGTCAACTCACATTGACTATGAAGTACATGCACTACTTTGAGTAACTAGGCTTGATCACAGAGGTCCTTGCATGGCCTCCTGGTCTGCATGTTGAAAAACAGTAGTTATTGTTCTCTGGACGCTAATGCTGTAGGTACTAGATGTGACTGTTCTCCAGAGACATTCCTAGGGAGTTGCTAATGGTGTGGTGGTAATTGCTGTTATTATTTCATAAACATTGAAATCTTTTATTTTTTGTAAAGTTGTCTCCGTGAATACTGGACTGTAAAGGTGTGTGGATGTGTTCTACCAAATTGAGAATTCTAGTTAATTGAGTTCTGGTTATTTAACTTTTTACCGTGGTTTGTACTTGCTGCTTGTTCAGAGTCTAGGCCATTTTACACGGGCATATTTTATCCTTTCTCCCCATCTCCATTAGTCTTCAAGATCAGGAAGATGATTTATGTCATTTTAAAATAAAGCCTTCCTCTGTCTCTCATTTTCCTTCTCTCTCTCTCTAAGGTATATTGCTGCCTACTATATCCTGGGCCCTGTGCTAGAATTTCTCTTGTGCTAATTTTTATTGATAACATATGATGGTTTAAAATGTCATCTACTGTTTAGTAAATTCATAATAGAAAATAACTTTGTTCCCTCACAAATTTTTATAGACATTTAAAATTAGCACTTCAATATCCAAGTATTTTGCTTTTTCTTTTCTGGAGAGAAACTAACACCTGTAGGTATTTGTTGACATGCAGAAAATGCATGCAAGAATTTTAAAATTTTTTACCCTATAATTGGTCATGTACTATTAACTAGACCTCTTCTTTAGCTCTCTTACTGTATAGGCTTTTCTGTTTTCCCAAATTCTCTTCTCTTTCTCTAAATTCTTCACCCTGTTCCCCACCCTTTCCCTGCCTTGTCTCTGGGTTTTTGTCTCTTTTGCCTCATTTTTCCTTCTTTCTCTCTCACTTTCTTCCCCCACCACTTCTTTCTTGTTTACACTCCCTGCTCATGTATGTGCCGCTTCGCATTTCTGTTTGTATCTACCAGGGGAAGGACCAACCATCTTTATTTTTAAATTTTGTTTTACTTTAAGTTCTGGAATGCATGTGCAGAATGTGCAGGTTTGTTACATAGGTAAACGTGTGCCATGGTGGTTTGCTGCACCTATCAACCCATCACCTAGGTATTAAGCCCTGCATGCATTAGCTGTTTATACTGATGCTCTCCTTCCCCTCACTGCCTCCCAACATGCCCTGGTGTGTATTGTTCCCCTCCCTGTGTCATGGGTTCTCATTGTTTAGCTCCCACTTATGAGTGAAGACATGTGGTGTTTGTTTTTCTGTTCCTGTGTTAGTTTGCTGAGGATGATGGCTTCTGGCTTTATCCATGTCCCTGCAAAGGACATGAACTCATTCCTTTTTATGGCTGCATAGTATTCCATGGTATATATGTGCCACATTTTTTTATCCAGTCTATCATTGATGGACATTTGGGTTGATTCCATGTCTTTGCTGTTGTGAGTAGTGCCGCAATAAACATATGCATTCATGTGTCTTTATAATAGGATGATTTATAATCCTTTGGGTATATACCCAGTAATGGGATTGCTGGGTCAAATGGTATTTCTGGTTCTAGATCATTGTGGAATCACCACACTGTCTTCCACAGTGGAACCAACCATCTTTTAAAGCAACAAATGACATCCAAGTGTGAAGTCGCAAGTCAAAGAGCTAGAGAGTCATACGGTTTCAGAGTTGTCGCAGTTTTGAAGATTGATCCTCTGGCAGGGTCCCCCTCATTTTGTACCTGAGAATATAGGTCTAGCGAATAATATCACCTGTCCAAGCCCACACAATGACCAGGCTTCCTAGCTCTAATTTATCAGTCCAGTCCTTTTCTTAAAAATAGTTTCTGAATATATGCAGGTAAAAATAATAAATAAGCCACCATAAATTACAGACTTATGTATGTCTGCTTCTATGGTGCCAAGGAAAGAAAACAAGGGGGAGGCATGAACATAAAAGAACACAGGTGCACTTATACGTTGTTTCTTCAAAAGATCATGAAAAGATAGCTTAGAAATTTCCAATAAGAACTACAGACAAACAAGCTCAGACAAGTTACGGCAGAAAGGAGTGTACTTAAAGTTAGAAAGCAGGAGAAGCACGCTTGTCAACAGGGAGAAAAGGAGGAGCTACGGACCTTACAGTTGGAAAATGTGTTTAAAAAAAATAAAGAAGTTGATCCTTCTTGATTTTTCTTGTTTTGAAATTTATGGCAACATGTACAACAAACCTATTTTAATGTACAATTTAAAATTAGTATGCTGTGATTTACTTGGGCTAATATAATTGTAAAACACTTTTAAGCTAGACCAGCTGTAATTATATTCCCAAAGATTTGATTTTTATCATTAGTTACAGTTAATAAGACATTTATGATCTCTTTTTGGTTGTCTCTGGTGAAGCATTGTTGGCGATGCTTTCCTGACTTGAAATTCTCCTGTGTGTTGAAATTGAATTAGGAAAATGAGTAAGTAAATAACTTATCCTAAAAGTGTAATCTCTCCTTTGTGACATAAATTAGAAATCCATTCACATCTGTGGAATAATTCCCAGTTTTGCAACTAAATAATCTGACATGCACAAGCAAACATGCCAATCTTTTCTCAGTCTAGGAGAATTTGGTCACTTTCTACTTGAACAAAACAAGCTATATGTGCTTTTAAATAGATGTATCATTTTCTCAAAATTGGATTATAAAGAGCTGATCTGAGATGCAATCAGATGGATAATTAAACAGCAAAGGTAAGAGGCTTCTGACTGTGCATGCTTACAGTATTAATTGAAAAAATAAAATATGATTTTTAATCCTAAAGGTAATTTGACCGATGCACATGTACAATGATGTAAGGTTCTCTCACTTTCCATTTTAATCTCGGGATCGTGGAGCCATTTGAACCTAGCTTTCTCACAGAGAATGGACAAAGTTTGACTGAAGAAATCTGACCGCACTTTATGTTTTTTTGGGGTGTGTATAGTTGAATGAAAACATGAAGATAATACTTTTAAACAATTTTTTGATTTTCTTTTTTCTTCGCTCAGCTATGATGCTTTATTTTCTCAGATCTGTTTAATCATCTGGAATACTTTTTCAAGTGATTTTTAAAATGGCAAGAAATGTTCCCTCTTCCATAATGTACCTGTTGCCTCTGAAATGCCATTGGTGTTTGAATTTTTTAAATCCTCATTTGTGGCAGTTATTACATTTTGCTTCATGTTATAGTAATTTGGCTTGCAAACATATCTTTTGTACCAAATTTTAAACTCCTTGAGGACAGAGTTCATATCATTGTCTTCTTTACCCTGGACCTTTCGTTGGTGAAATGTTTGTGGAATCGGCAAATGAAGGTAAGACATACATTGCCTTCTGACAGTGGGCAGACATGTGGTGGGCTGTTGCTGGGTAATGTGCTCATAATGTCCTGCAGATTAATTTGGTTCTTTGATTGAAAATGAAGTGAAAACATGCATCTGCAGTTCAACCTTTTCCCGGTGTTATTCAAAATGTAATTCAGTGTGATCAATTACATTGAAAATAATTGAGAAATGAGATGACACTTAAATTAGTTGAAGAGAATTATGGGTTTTGTCCTTGGTTCTTTGGATAAGTAAACTTTTAGTGTTTTCTCAGACATTTGCAAAATTCTAGGGGTTGTCTGTTCTTTCCTATAGGACATCCAGATCCTGAGGCTTTTCTTCATATCATTTCTCATTTAACTGCTTATTAATTCTTTCCAAGAGAAGGAATAAGAAGTATGAATTTTTGCTGTTAATTGAACCTTCCCTTAAAACTGTTTGGAGTGTCCTTTGGGCTATTGAGAAAAACTGTTTGGTCACTTTTCCTGGGCTTCTGAGAGTCCAGTTAGAAGAGTTCTTTATTATTGTCATTACATAGTTAATAATAATATTTTCTGTTTCACTTTTACATAGCATAACTTTTCAACAAACCTAGCAAAACATCATCCAGGCATTCTGGTCAGTAAAGATCCTGTTATCAGTTATCAGTTGTGCTGCAAGACATTATTGAGCCGATAGTGTAACTGGTCCAGTTTCCCCCTTTTGGCTCTGTAGAGAGTCAGCAGCATAGCAGAGGGTCCCATGGAAGTAGGGATAAAAGGGAATTCTTCTTTGACTTTTAAAAATCTCTCAACTCCATTTAAAACTCTGTAAGTTTTCCTCCTTGGGAGATATGGAGTGGTTCCAACATCCTTAATATCAGTTGCATTTTGGTCAAATTCAATCTTTAATCCCTTTTAAGAATGGGAAAATGAAGACATCTACTATGACGTCCCAAAGGCCTGTAGTTATTGAGAGAGCTGGCAAGACTAGAATTATAACTTGGGCCTCTGCTATTATGAATATATTGCTTGCTGTGAACTCATTTGGAGCAAACTTGTATTATTGTAGAAGTAAGAAAGAGGCCAAAAGAGAGACAGGGGCAAAAAGACATGATCATTAAGAAAAGATAAATGTTTGAGCTGATGGATATCCCAATTTTCTTGATTTAAGCATTACACATTGTGGACAGGTATCAAAATATCATGTACCCCCCAAATATGTACAACTATATCAATAAAAACAGTTTAAAAAGTGATCAAAAGCAGTAGCAGAAATATATTCCTCATGTAATTTTCATTGCATTTGAGCATCTAGGATTTTTGACAAGACTTCCGTCTACCATAGGGTGCTTAGGAGGCCTAGTGATCTCCAGAACTATGGGGTATCAGTTCATCAGTCGGCTCCAAGACCACGTTAAGTGCTTACTTAATGCAGAGCACTATCTTCAATGCTTTGAAGATTCTAAGTTCCATTTTTGACCTGTGTTCTATGTTGGGCAAATTATTTTTATGAGTTTTGCTTCTGCTTCCTCATTTATGTGTAGGCGATAGTAATAGTAATGGCTGGGTAATCTCACAGGGAACTGCAGGTTGAAGGTGGGGAAGCATCTTCTTCTAATATACCCATATAAAGACATAAAGACAGCATTTATATATTTGTAGTCAAATCATTGGTTCATCCTATTTTCTGCAGGTGAAGATAGATATCACCATGCCTATGGCCAATTATCTTTATCCAGTTCAATTTGGCCAGGTCAATGAAACTTGTATTTATGTCATACTCTTGTATTGTAGGAGATAAAAGAATAGTGCCCCTAATTTAGTTTTGGTAAAATTGAGGTTAAGTGATTTTCCCAAATTTATTTTGATATAAAGGAAATTGCAGATACAAGTTTTTCAGTCCCTAACCTTTTGTTCTCATTTAATTATTCCATGAAGAAATGCTGCATATTAAAATTATCTTCTTAAATGGCTCACTCAATCCTTTTGTCCCTGACTTCTCCAAGTAAAACAACTAACCCCCATTTTTCAGTTTGTTGTGAATTCAGTTTGTCCAAACTAGGCTGGGTATAAGTTAATTAAATAATTATATAGTGATTAACATGGGTTAGCATTTATGTCAAATTGGGGCAAAACCACCTTTTGAATACCTAGAAGGTAGTGAAATGTACTTAATACTAACATCATCATGAATATCAATCACAGGTTTAGAAGTCTTTTGATATATATGAGCTAAATGTGGGGTTGAATTCCCACCAATCATATCTTAACAGATTTTTTAAAAAAGATAAGTCTCTCAATCAGCTGGTTTGTCTCTTTCTCATAAAAATGACAATAAAATTATAGTATGTGAACTTCTGATTATTTAGATTCCAGTTAAACAGGATTTTACTTTAATTTCTTTTATTATGAAGAGAGAGAATAATGGTTTCCTACTCTTCAATTCCATTTAGGAGGAACTTGTTTCTTTCAGAACACCAAATGAAGCCTTCTTGCTGGCCATCCTATAGGACCTTTGCACTTGAATCTCTGGTTTCTGAATTTGGGACATTTTATAATATCTCCTAAGATTTTTCCAGGTGATCTTTAAAAATAGGTTCTAGAGAGATTTTAACAATCAAATTAATGGTTTCTCTGTTTAACTCTTTTAAAATATATTTTCATGATCCTCTGCGTGTGTGTGTGTGTGTGTGTGTGTGTGTGCGCACAGGGGGTGGGTGAAGGGAGATGTGGGGAGAACAAACAATAACCAAAGAAATAACAGTGGAACTTAAAAATATTTTCTACTAACTTGTTTGCTAATAATTATTCAGGCAGCTTTATGAAAGCTCTTTGGAAATTCTAGAAGTGTTTCCATTTCAGGCTTAATATATTTGGATTATAAATAAATATCAGATACCTTTTGGAAGCATTAGAAACTAAACATTATGCAAAGGCTACCCTCTGTTGCGTCAGGAGCTTGAATTGTTTTCATTAAAATATCTGCTATGAAAGCACTGAGATTAGATGGGATGTTAGCTCCCCTTTTTCCTGCTATCAAATGTCACAGATTTGTATTGTTGGTAGAAACTGAGATTTCATTTTCCTTCATCCCATTCTGATGCTGGCTTCCCTGAAGCAACGCTCCTGTTCCAGATTTTTATGCTCGAGGTAAGTCAGAAAAGGAATTTCGGTGAGGCATGAGTTTTTTGATGAAATGTGGGGGAAAACCAAATGGGCATCTTCAGAATGAAAGCGTACGTCTTTGTCTGTCTGAATGTGTGAAAAAGAAAAATGCTGAACACAGTCTAAACCTCCTGCTGGTGTGATTTTTGAGTAGTGTTGATGGTCAACATATGAATGAAGGTTTTTCTGTTGCAAAATGCTTTATTGTTATGTGCAGGGCAGACATCTGTGTGCCTGCCTTAAATTTATGAACTAATAACATCTGTTCCAAGAAATCCTGTCAGGTCTTTAACAGTACCATTTTGTTCTGAGTTATTCTGGCAAATGGATGATTTTGCTTTTAAGTAATTATTTTTTGAATTTCTAAATATAAAGTCACATATGGTTAAATGTATGGGGAGGATGCCTTTTTCATCAATGAAAACTTTCAGAATTGACTAATTGCATTTTCTTTTAACAAAATATCATTCATTATTTTCTTCTATTTGGAACAGATGTAAATGTCAATAAAATAGATTCAAGCAAATTTTATGAGTGAGATTACAGATAAATGATAATAAGAAAAATCATGAGAAAACCCAACCCAAATAATTGAGTCGGGCTGTACTATAAACAAAGTAAATTTAAAAACATATGTCCCCAAAGAACTGTGGCTAGTAGGATAGATACTTTCTGAGGCTACCCTCCTAGGGTAGTAACAGTAATTCTGCTGAAACCAATTAGGCACTGTTGAGAGCAACTTCTCGCTGCCGATGAAGGGACTGGATCCTGTAGCCTGGTGTCCTTGTCAAGTCCTCAGTGTGTACTCAGCTTGCCCCTGATAATACACACTGGTCTTAAATGAAACAGAGTGGCAAATATTTAGAGTGAGTTTTATGTGTCTTTGGGATTTTTCCTTCCCCACCATTGGTAAATAGCACGTTTCCTCTGCTGATCTGTGACCTTTGAGATAACTTCCCTTGTTAAACACACACTCATTTGTGTGGGTGTTTGTTTTCTTTCTTTTTTTCAAAAGCTATTCCTTCTTTTCTACTTTATATTCAATTGCTTTCAGCACAGAGTAAAGATGAATCTCTTGTCTGTAGTTTTGAAGGGAGGGAATGAGAAGCAAAGGAATTAGCAATCGCAAAGATAAACCTACAAAGGCAAACTAAGTAGAAACATACTTTTTCCGTTGCAAATTATGCTTCACTACTATAGGCTGTAATCCCTATGCTGACATATCTCAGAATAAAATGTAAGTTGCTTGAGATGCTATTCTGAAGCATATGATACGGTTTTATTGATTGATAAATTTATCCATATGATGATAGTCGTAGATTTTCAGAGGCCCCATATGGACTGTTTGAAATGAAAATGTTATATTAGCAATGGATGAGAACATGCCACTTGCCCTGCTCCATACAAACTTTGATTCCTAGGAATCAGCACATGTTAGAGAGCTGGAGGCCACCGTATGGTGTGCAAGTGCTCCTGTGCTGAAGTGACACCAGAACAATCACCACATTGCCATCAGGCTATCCATCTGAGGCACGGTTTTCCTTTTTGTTTCAATCTGTATCATTCCTAGAGAATTTGCTGAGGCCCCCAGGGCAGTGCTGAGGCCTCTAGCCCCACCAAATCTCTTTTTCTGTCCCTTCATCATTTTCAGGTCTGACTGCGTGTAGTTTTCCTGTGTTCTCTAATTTCTGGGCCAAAGCTTGGCAGGGGGCAGGCGCAGGATTAGGTTGAAGAGGCCAGTATGACCAGGCATACCAAGGTTCGTTATGCTATACCAGAGGTATTACATTAGACTAATGAAGAGATTATAGAAACTTAGTTCTCCATCTGAATTCTCTTATTAACACATCACTGTGAGTCAGCCTGCTGCTTTCAGTGTTGTGTGTTTTTTTCCTTTGTTACTTCTGTTGCTGCTAATGATATTGGTATCATTTGTTGTATCAATGCAACTGACTTGTACTTCAAGTCAGTATCTCAACCAACCTAGAATTTCTTGTCTAGCTATGGTAGGTGGTATGGGGTGGTAGTGGTGTTGTCTCAGGCTAGTATATGATAGTATGATTTTGAAGTCTATTTTTTTTCCCTCTCGTTTAACAAACTAGTGTGAACATCTATCCATGCCTTTTAAACACTTTTCTCCAAGATAATTTTTTATAGTTTTTTAATGGTTAAATAACATTAATTCAGCCAATAAAATTTAAAACTTTTTGCTACTGTAAAGATTATTGTGTACCTCCCGGTAGTTACATCAGGATTATTTCCTTAGGATGCAGAGCTTGTAGGTTAAAGAGTATAGTTATTAATAAAGGTTTGTTTTTTTGGCCGAACTGCTCTCCAGAAAGTTCTTTTCCCCTTCAATTTATTCTCCTGCCAGCAGTGCATGAGAGGGCACATTTTCCCATATCTTAAGTAGTGTTGTTTTGTAGAAACGTTGCCAATCTGATATGGGGCAAATGGCATTTCACTGTGGTTTTTCTGTGTTTGTTAAGTCACTAGTGAGGTTGGATAGTTTTTTCCTTTGCAAATTGCCCTACCAATGTTCCTTACTTATTTTTCTTTTGAGATGCTTATTTTCCAGTTAATTTTACTCACAATTTTTATATAGTATAGATAGTAATCCACGTGTCTATAGGTTGTTTATAATGTAAATATTTTTTTCCAAGTTTGTTAGTCACTTTTTGACTTTTTCCTTTGGGTATATTTTTACATTCGAAGTTTTTGTGCATGTGATTGAGTCTTTTTTAATTGTGGTAAGAATATTTAACATGAGACTTGCCCTTTAAAATTTGTTTACATCTATAATATAGTATTATTAACTATGGGCACAATGTTGCACAGCAAATCTCTAGGACTTAATCATTTTACATAACTGGAACTTTATACCCACTGAATAGCAAATCCCCATTTCCCCCTTCCCCAGCACCTGGGCAGTGGTTGAGTCTGTGATGTTTTCCTTTTAAAGTTGCTGCCTTTGGAGTTAATTTAGAAACGACTTCATCATCCCAAGATCACACACATTTTTCCTACATTTTCTTCCAGTTTCTTTATTTTACATGCAAATCTTAATCCATCTGGAATTTATTTTGTTGTATAGGAGTGCAAGAATTTAACTTTATATTTTTCTCAGATAGTTTTCCACTTGCCAGTGGAATAATGATTTGTTGAATAATCTATCCTTTGCTTTTTAAGTTTTACCTTGAAAAAACACAATATACAATTTTGGATCTAGTTTTTTAATATAATTTATTGATAACTCTTTGTTTTGGACAGCATAACGTTGTTTTAATTACTGTAATGCAGTTAAACATCTGATAGCTTGAATCATTCTTATCTTTTTCAAACATTTCTTGGCAGTTTCTTTCATCATCTCCTGACCAGATGGTTGTCATAATGTCTTAATTGCTCATTCTAACATTGGTCTCACTTGCCTCTAATCCATTCACAACAAAGTTGGCTGAATTCTTGTTCTAAAACACAAATTGGATCACATTACGCCCTTCTTGTTGTGTATACTTCCAGCTATTTTTATAAACTAAAAATGGGTCCTTTGCCTATAGCAAGATTTTAACCTGAAGTGCAAGCAACTTCTGAACTTCAGAGTGTTTGTAGACACCATTTCGGTGATTTTTTTTTTTTTTTTTTTTTTCTGAGTAGAGGATTGATAGTATCATAGATTTTGAAAGAGCCATGACTCCAAAACATTAACAACCTCTGTGCAACAGGAAGAAAGTCAGGCCCCCCAGAATGGCTTGTGAGGAGCAGGTCCTCCCTTGGTTGACATTTCTTTCTCACCTGCCTGCCCTCTCCCTGACCACTCTTCCACATCCCCACCCTCTCCCTCCTGGACTGCTTGCAGTTCACTAGCCAGTCTGCTGTTTCACGCCCCAGTGCCTTTGTACATGTTATTCCTCCTGCCAAAGTGTTCTCCCACACATACCTCACCCATCTGGAAAATTGTTCCTCATCCTTCAAACAACAATCAAAGAACCTCCTCCTCTATGAATCTTTGTCTGATCCCCTTCAGGAATGCTGACCTCTCTCCTTTGTTGTTAACTGCTGTACTTAATCTGCATTTTTACTGTTACTCTTCTACTCTTCTTCCTCTAGTCATACTATAATATCTTTGGGAATAAGGACTGTGTTTTTGTAACCACAGAGCCCACTGCCTGGCATAGCTTAGGCACTCGGTGAATGCTTGATGAACAGATGAATGGATACAAAAAATGAACGTATGGCAGGACATAGCCCTGGTGAAATCACTGGCAGGGGCTTGTGTGAAGTAACTGCATAAGAAAAAAACAGCATGCCATTAGAGGTGAAGGAACCAGCTTTGAGTTTAACAGAAATAAGGACAGAATGGGTGAAGCCATAATGTCAACTTTGAAATACCACCATATATTAAGAAACCACATTTGAAGTTCTAAGGATCCTTAAATGAAGATGCTTTTCACCAAATACTTTTCTAAATTTCCCTGAGTGGTTATAACATAGAGGACCTATTTCCTGAGCTACCAGGGTCCTAACACATACGTTTTTATGAGCTGGTCACCAAGAGTTATTGGTAATCACAAGTAATGAAAGCACAGCTTTGGGTGAGTGGGTGGGTAGCGTGGGTGAGGTGGAATATGCCATGTTTTGGACCAAAGCTATTCACATTGATGTGTAGCCATTGTTTTCATGATTCTGGCACCCAGTGGATGTTGAGTAAATATTTCGTGAGTAATTAAATGCTGAGTGTGTAGCTGGGGGTATGACAGCCAGCTAACTGTGATGTCTACTTTTTCAACTCTCTGAGGTGGCGATGCTAATTTTGCTGGAGATAGTAGCATCACTGTTTTACTTGGTTCCCTCTATTCATACTACTTAATTTTAGCTAGTTCTTACTATTACTTGCTTTGTTTACTTCTTGGATTCTCTATCGCATTACCTTTGATGCCACCCACCATCCTACTCTGGGCAAACAAACCTTGTCTTTGTAAGAATGTTAAGTTAATCTGACATAAGCCCTTCAATTTCACTCCTCAAATTCTTCTACATCAGCATTCTTTTTTCTACCCTGGGGAAAAAGAACCTCCTCATTTAAGTGTGCTTCCTCTTCTTCTTAAATATTGCCTGTGCAACTTTTTGTTTTGTTTTGTTTTGTTTTGTTTTTTTGAGGCGGAGTCTTGCTCTGTCGCCCAGGCTGGAGTGCAGTGGCCGGATCTCAGCTCACTGCAAGCTCCGCCTCCCGGGTTTACGCCATTCTCCTGCCTCAGCCTCCCGAGTAGCTGGGACTACAGGTGCCCGCCACCTCGCCCGGCTAGTTTTTTGTATTTTTTTAGTAGAGACGGGGTTTCACCGGGTTAGCCAGGACGGTCTCGATCTGCTGACCTCGTGATCCGCCCGTCTCGGCCTCCCAAAGTGCTGGCATTACAGGCTTGAGCCACCGCGCCCGGCCTGCCTGTGCAACTTTTTAACTTTTCATCTCTCTTTGTCCATTTACCTCTTCCTTTGTTTGCAGACATCATTAGAATTCTCCATCCTTGAAACAACTCAACAAACAAAAATTTAATAATTGAATACCTTAACTTTCACTTTTCTTTTTACCTCCAAACTTCTTGAATGATCTATGACCACTATCTACACCTTTTCTTCATACATCGAGGTCTGGAAATCTTTATTACATGGTTTCTTCTCCAGTCTCCAAATTACTAAAAGTCTATTTCTCAGTTTTCATTTTTATTCACCTCTTGATAACACTCAAAACCATTAAAATTCCCCTTTATTTTGAATGGGCTCTTTCTTAATGTCTATCACGCTCAACTGTCTATTTGCTCAGATCTTTCTGTTTTGTTTTCTGTTTCTTCCATGGTCTTCTTTCTGATGTCCTGAGAGTAGATATTAACGTCTAATATCTGCAGGGATGACACCCCAACCCTAACCTTCAACACAGGCCTCTTTCCTATGTTCAGATCTGCTGTTTCTGGAAAGCTCTACCATCTGCCCTACAAAAGCTTCAACATTAATAGAAATTCCATATAATTTAAAACAAAATTCCACTTATATTTTCTTTCAGGTAAATGTTTAATTTGAAATACTTACATTAATGATGAAGCCATTTTTCTATCCACCCAAACCTTAGACCTGAGAATGAGCTGTTTGCTGATTTTTCTCTCATAGCCAACCAGTTTCAATGTTCCCTGATTTCTACTGTTACCCAGGCTTTCTTTTATATTCCTGCCTTTATGGTGCTTATCTAAACCCTGTACTTTTGGCATGTAGTATTGTATTGACTATTTATTTATTTATTATTTTATTATTATACTTTAAATTCTGGGATATATATGCAGAACGTGCAGGTTTGTTACTTAGGTATACACATGTTGTGGTCATTTGCTGCACCCATCAACCGTCATCTACATTAAGTATTTCTCCTATCCCTCCCCTAGCCCACCCACCCTCTGACAGGCCCTTGTGTGTGATGGTCCCCTCCCTGTGTCCATGTGTTCTCATTGTTCAACTCCCGCTTATAAGTGAGAACATGTGGTGTTTGGTTTTCTGTTCTTGTGTTAGTTTGTTGAGAATGATGGTGTCCAGCTTCATCCATGTCCCTGCAAACGACACGAACTCATCCTTTTTATGGCTGCATAGTATTCCATGGTGTATATATGCCACATTTTCTTTATCCAGTCTATCATTAATGGGCATTTGGGTTGGTTCTAAGGCTTTGCTATTGTGAGCAGTGCCACAGTAAACATATGTGTGTATGTGTCTTTATAGCAGAATGATTTATAATCCTTTGGGTATATACCCAGTAATGGGATTGCTTGGTCAAATGGTATATCTGGTTCTAGATCCTTGAGGAATCGCCACACTATCTTTCACAATGGTTGAACTAATTTACACTCCCACCAACGTGTAAAAGCATTCCTATACCTCCACATCCTCTCCAGCATCTGCTGTTTCCTGACTTTTTAATAATCGCCATTGTAACTGGTGTGAGATGGTATCTCATTGTGGTTTTGATTTGCATTTCTCTAATGACCAGTGATGATGAGCTTTTTTTCATGTTTGTTGGGGGCATAAATGTCTTCTTTTGAGAAGTGTCTGTTCATATTCTTTGCCCACTTTTTGATGGGGTTGTTTGAGTTTTTCCTTGTAAATTTGCTTAAGTTCCTTGTAGATTCTGGATATTAGCCTTTCGTCAGATGGATAGATTGCAAAAACTTTCTCCCATTCTGTAGGGTGCCTGTTCACTCTGATGATAGTTTATTTTGCTGTGCAGAAGCTCTTTAGTTTAATTAGATCCCATTTGTCAATTTTGGCTTTTGTTGCCTTGCTTTTGTTGTTTTAGTCATGAAATCTTTGCCCATGCCTATGCCTTGAATGGTATTGCCTAGGTTTTCTTCTAGGGTTTTTATGGTTTTAGTTCTTATGTGTATGTCTTCAATCCATCTTGAGTTAATTTTTGTATAAGGTATAAGGAAGGGATCCAGTTTTCAGTTTTCTGCATATGTCTAGCCAGTTTTCCCAACACCATTTATTAAATAGGGCATCCTTTCCCCGCTGCTTGTTTTTGTCAGGTTTGTCAAAGATCAGATCATTGTAGATATGTGGTATTATTTCTGAGCCTCTGTTCTGTTCTATTGGTTTATATATCTGTTTTGGTGCCAGTAGCTTGCTATTTTGGTTACTGTAGCCTTGTAGTATAGTTTGAAGTCAGGTAGTGTGATGCCTCCAGTTTATTCTTTTTGCTTAGGATTGTCTTGGCTATATAGGCCCTTTTTGGTTCCATAAAGATGCTTTTCCTGGCTTTAGTTGTTTCTTCTCTAGGATATTCTTTACATTGCAACCAGAATAAGTCATCAAAGGTCCAGTTACGCCACATTGTTGCTCAAAGATCTTCAATGAATCCTGATTTCTGTGTGATAATGGTTAATTTCCTACATGGTTAACATGTACTCTGAAGCTAGACTGCCAGGGTTTTGATCCTGGTCCCACTACCTAGTTTTGTGACCTTGGGAACATTACTCAACTCCTTTGTGCTTTAGTCCCCTCAGTGAAAAATGGGGATAATCATAGTGCTACCTCATAGGTTTGTTGTAATAATTAAATGATTACCCTGCACATGGTAAACAGTCAATGAATGTATGCTATTATTATTAGTCTGCTATTTGTGGGCTTTCATATTTTATCTCAAATCCAACTTTCTCACTGCTCACTATTTCTAAACACACTGCAGATTTTCAATATATATGCATTTCAATATCTATCTTCTGCTTCCTCTGCCTGTAATACCCTTTTCCACCCTCTATCTCTCCTGTGTCTTTAGAAATTCTATCAATTCTTCAAATGAACCTCAAAAAGACTTCCTCCATGAACCTTCACCTATCATACCAGACATAAATGATTGTTTATTTTTCTGAAATTTCTCAGCCTATCTTATACTTTTCCTGTTTACTTAATTCATGTTGGCTTAGTTTAGTTACACATGAACAAATCTTATGTTGCCTGATGGACTGTAAAGTCCTTGAAAACGGGGTTTGTGGGTTTTTCCCCCCATATTCTAAAGTAACAAGGAAAGTTCTCCAAACATAAATGTACTAAGTATTTGTTGAATGAATATAGGAGGAAGGATGTAGATTTTGGATAAGAAATCATCCTTATCAAATTAGTCAAAAATGGCAAGTATTGTGTTGGATGCGTAAGTATAGAATTAGTACATCTAATTCATCCCCCACGAATATGTTTTTGTTGTTAGCTTGCTGCTAACTGGGCACTGGCTGTTACCTTGCAAAGTCTCTTAAGTAGGAAAGAGCATGGCACATTTAGAAACTCACAGATCAGCAATACTGTAGTGAAGTGAAGGAGGGAGAAAGTGCCATGGGTTGAAGTTGGAGAGAGATGGGATAGGTTACTAGAATTTGCAGGCCAAGTTATGGAGTTTAGTTTAGTTTAGTTTGTGGTTGTTGTTGTTGTTGTTTTAGAACAATGGAAAGCCTTTGAAGGGTTTTAAGCTGGGGAATAAAAAGATAATACTTTACTTTTAAAATTGCACCCAGGATGGATGGAAGACAGAGAGTGGAAGATGAGTGAAAGCAGAGAAAACAGTTGGGCACTCTTGTAGGTGAGAGGCTGCTTGGCCGGGGCTCAACTGGCAACAATGGAGATGGAGAGAGGTGGGTGGAATTGAGATTTATTTTGAAAGTAGAATGGACAGGATTTGCTGATGAAATGTTAGGGAAAAGAAAGAAAGCAATTTGATGTGATGTCTCAGTTTCTCACTCAAACATCTACATGGATGTTGTGGCCATATTTCTTATTTAACTTATGGATGCAAGAAGGTTTCATATAGTAGGTAATTTCCAACAATTCTTAGGCATCACTTTACCTGACTTAATAAAAAAGTCTGATGCCTTTGGGATAGAATGAATTGTTCCTGTATGACCTTCAGAGACCGAGTCATTGTGGGTGCTTGTCATGCAGTACTCACTGAGGTGTAGGGGGATGCCTTCAAGGAGAAGATGTATCTTAAGATGGATCTAGAATGAATATCAAGCTAAATTTAAAATTATTAAGGATGGAATGAAGTTTGTGTTCATTACCCACAGTCCATTTGTGTCAATTTTCTGGGATGTCTATTATCCTGTAAAAAACATGTATTTCCCCAGTTATATATGAGCTTTGATATTGGTGTGAAAACAATGGTCCCTAATTAAGCCATAGGGTATTTTGGGAATTTAAATAAATGTTTGGTGGTTTATTTATTTAAATAAATAAACTGGGAACTTCTGGAGAGGTGAAATATTGTATCGGGGGATGCAGTGTTCTTTTTAAAGGCCACATGGTGTTCTGCTACTTTTATGTCATATCATGTACATAGCCAGTTCCTTCCTGATGGACATTTAGGTTGTCTCAACCTTTTCCTATCTCTAACAGTGCATGCTTGTGCAAGTATATCTGTAGGGCAAAATCTTAAGGATGAAATTATTAGGTAAAAGCAGTTACCAAATTTACCAATCTTCCTTTCCAGAAGATTGTCTGGGAATGACTGCTTTTCTTACCACCCTACCAACACAGGTGCTAATCTCATAGGAAAAAAAAAGCTACTTCATTTTAATTTTAATTCATGTTTCTTTTGACAGGAGTACAATCAAGTACCTTCCTCCTATTAACATGTTTATTTCCTCTTCTCACTTTTAACCATTCTTGAACCTCTACAATTATGAGAGAGTAATGACTATCAAAAAGAAAATTTGCTCATTTTTCTGACATCTCTCAAGGCACTGAATAGAGGTCCTAATTTCTAGGTCTGTGCAGACTGACTTGGGATACTCAGGTAATGGTCTCTCTTCTGTCAGTGAACACATGTATTGAAGCATATATATGCCAGGCTCAGTACTAAACACAAGGCGTACAGTCAACGAAAAAAATACACACAATATTCTACCCTCATAGAGCTTACCTTTTAAAGGGGGTAGCATACAAAAAATAGATTAGCTGAAAATGTAAATATCAAGTGGTAATAATACCACACAGAAGAGTAAAGCAGAGAAAGGGTTTAGATGGTGAAGATAGGAGAGCTGCTCTTTTACATGAGGTTAACAGGAAAAGCATTTACAAGTACTTCTCCCTGCTTCTTTCTTATCTGTGTGCTCTAATTTTACTCTCCCTCCCTTGTTTGATTCTTACTGTTTCTTGCAAGTGTAAATTCTCTAATGCAGAACATGGTTAGTGTTTGGTTAATGGCTTTCCCATAATAATCACATTAAAATGATTTCTCTCCACTATGAATTCTCTGACATGTCAGAACAAACGAATGCTATCTAAAGGCTTTTTAAAATCTGTTAAATTTATAGGGCGTATTCCAGCCCTCATCAAGGGTCACTTCACTGCATTCTCAGATAGTGCCCGCTGTCCTGCGTATGCCTGCTGTCAATCACAAAAGAGACGGCTTCTTAATGGGGCTGGTTTATGACTTTTTTCCTTAAAACAAAGTCAGTCTTCATTTGGAAAAGTTGTTCTAATGAGGGAAAGTAGAAATAAAAATTCATCGTAGCTTCTATGGCCAGACATAAAATGTCTACAGCAGGATTGATCTGGAAACATAAGCTTTTATTAATTTGTTTATCTGGATGCTTCTGAAGCTAGAAAGAAAGACTTTCACCATAGAAGCACTGACAACTTAATTTCCATAATGGATTCAAAGATCTAAAGAATATCCTCAATTTACATATTCTCTCTGAATTATGTTCAAAGAAAGGGTATTAATATAAATGTAAAGTAAAATAAGACAAAGCCCAAGTATATTAAGACTATTCAAGGCCTGCAATGCAAATTGCAGTGGAAAAGTCTACCAGTAAGTTATTGGGAAACAGAGAGAAACTTGGGATCCAAAGATAGGAGAGGATACCCACCATCAACTTTCAGTGAAACCACAAGCTGGCCACTTAGCTTTTCTTCTGGTCTAGAGTCAAATGTGAAACAATAGCCTTTATTTATTAAATACTTTGTATAAGGCACTGTGCTCAGTACATTTTATATTATCTCATCCTCATAGTGAGCCTGAAGGGTAGTAATTTCATTGTAACTTATAGATGAATAAACTTAGAGACAGGTCAAATAGCCTGCCCAAAACAAGCAGTTAATAAGTGGAATTGGGATTTAAACTTAGATTTGTCTGATTCCAAAGCTTGTGCCCAACCAGTGTTTATTGAGTACCTTCCAAAGAGCCAAGCAACAGTTTAAAATAGGTTCACATATATTCAACTATCACAACAACCAGATAGAGTAGATATTCTGTTGAAGATGAGGAAATGAGGTGGGGGAGAAAAAGTGATTGTGTTGAGGTCACACATCTAGAGAGTCAAGTCAGAATATGTATGAACTCAAAACCTCTAGCTCCAAACCCATGATTTTTCTTTTTTAAACGTGACTATAGTCTATTCTCTGTACAATATTCATAATATTTTTCTCCAGTTGCCTGCTCCCTTGAGGTAAAGGGATAATTAGCAGAGATTCCTTGCAGAAAATTGTCAAATATCAGCACTTTTAAAAACAGTGCTGAATTTTCCCATTATTTAGCCCATTACTTCATTGAGCCTAATTTTGTACTTCTAAAAACAGCATAAGTTCTGTGGGTAGTGTTCAGTATGCTTCAGTGAACCGAATGCATCCTGGTGGCCTGAGAAGACTCCTACTGCTTCTAAACATGTATGAATAATGGTTGCCACCTGCAAGTAGCTTAGGCAGTGGGCAATCATACTTCAATTCTAAAGGGTTTGGAAGGGCTGAGTATTTTCTGTTTGAAGCTCAAGCTAGATTAAATGAATTCTTGATCTTAATCTACTTTGAACTCTACTTGGAACACATCGTGAGTTGTTTTGGCTTATCATTATTAATTTTTAAATACAAATACAGTGCTCTAGTATTGAGAGCATAGGATTTTTGAATAGAAGAAAATTTGTCTTGAAAACATTCAAAGGAGAGTTCAGGGAAATAAATGAAAGCTGGTGGATTTCTTAAAATCTTTATCGAGGATTAATATTAGAAACTTGCAATACAGTCTAACTGATTTTTGACTTTGTTTCTGGGCTATTAATGATTTTATATAAGACACTATTTGTAATTTCAGAACAAATAATATGGTCACATTTCTTGTTCCTAATAAATTGGTACTACTTGGGATCAATGGATGATTGTTGTCATTCCCAAAAAGATTTTTTAACAACAGAACCAGAAAGCTAATTCATAAGTTATCAATATTCAGCACTTTGATAAATTCAGATGCATTTGCCTACCTAAAGAAATGCTACCTGAAAAGCTACTCTGGCAGGCTTCTCCAGAGTTTCACTATCTACTCTGAACTTTTGTTTATGTAGCAATAATTTCTGCTGTGTTCCTTTTCCCTACTAGCCTTGATAGGCTTCTTAGCTGAATTGTCCTGAAGCCTATAAACCAGCCCTGGAGGCTCTGAAGAATTAAAGATCTGTCTTTTTTGTTCTGTTTAGTAAATGTTAGCTTAAGAAAGTCTGCAATGGAAGAACACTCAACTTGTCCTAAATGATTCTCTCATTTATTCAAGTTGCAAATAGAAAGAGGTATTCCCCAATTTGATATAAAATATTGGACTTCAATTTCTAAAAAAAATCTTGAAAGCTACATGCTCCATAGACTTCTAAGCAAAGAGAGTCAAGAGACATTCATCTTCTTGAATCTTCATTAATCTTCACATTGAATAATTCTCTCATTTATTCAAGTTGCAAATAGAAAGAGGTATTTCCCCAATTAGATGTTGGACTTCAGTTTCTAAAAAATACTGGACTTCAGTTTCTAAAAAAACTTGAAAGCCACGTACTCCATAGACTTCTAAGCAAAGAGAGTCAAGAGACAATCATCTTCATAACTAACACCAATTGTCATAAAATTTCCCAATGTAAACCTAAACTTTTTGTTAGGAGTAAAAATAAAAAAGCCAAACAAATGAAAAGCTGTGAACTTTCTGAAACATCTTGAAGATTCTCTGGAAATTTAAACATTTAAGTTATATGTTAAGTTGTGTCTATCAAGCAGGTACTTTAGAAAAAGGGAAGATTTAAACAATTTAAATATATGCTCTAGTTTGATTTATAATACTTTTTGTGTCAAAGAAATTCAGGATAGAGATTTAGTAATCAGAGTTGAAAAATGCATAACACATTGTTCTAGTAATTCCCATCATTCAAGAGGAACCATCTGTACTGAATATTCTTAGTTTTTCAAGTTCGGTTTTACATTGCAGACATAAAGAAACTACTTTTGTATCGCTTAGACAACAATTCTGTTATAGAAGTTTACTGGCTAATGGCAAACACATCTCATAATTGTCCTTCCAGTTTCTTGACCCGTGTTTACTTTCCTTTGATTTCATGCCATAAGTCAGTGCTCTTGACAAAGTATATTCTGAACATATTTGTAAACCATTATTTTTTCCAAGCAGTTAATCTCTAACTCCCTTTTTCATTTCTGTATCTCCATTGCATTTTCTTTGCATTGTTCAGTATCCTTCATTTGACATACAGACCTATCCCTGAGAGCAAGGGAAAGAGAGGAAAGCCCTGGCTTTTCCTTTTGTACCTTGATTTTTTCCATTCAAACTCATCATTGTTGGTGCATTGAAATCTGGAGGTTTGAGTGAGAGATGGAATCAGAGAGATTTAGGAATGGATTCAGATTCTACAACTGAAAACCGTTAGGATGCCTATGAGCTTTGTTCCTGCAAAATATCTGAATTACAAATTGTATTTAACAAGTAAAACTAAGTTGTGTCCTACTAATTGAAAATCACTTTGGTTTATGTTACCTTTTTGTGTACATTTAAATCCATTAAGTCTTTCTTACTTTTACCTTCAAAATTAGAATAATCTACACAATTCATGCTACTGACTCTGCCTTTTAAGACACACAAATATTAAAAAAAAAGAGAGAGAGAGAGAAATGTTCTGGTGTCTCCCCCTCAGCCCAGTGAGATGTGTTACACAGTAGTCTTTGTTATCAGCCTTTGGTTTCTGATCATTTTGAAAGCTTTCAATCTCCATCACTTATGAAAGTCTGTGAACAATACTTTTTATTTAAAGATTTCTTACAGTGCCAAATCTTACAACCATTTATAAATTCATGTCATGTTTTCTTAAAGTTACAGAACTCGTTTCAATTTTTAAGCCTTAACCTCTTGTCTGCATAGCAAATCCTATTTGTCTTTTAAAAAGCTGAATTCAAGTGTCAGCTCTTGAATGAAGATTCCTGATCATGTCAATCAAAGGAAGCTTTCTCCTCTGAAGTGTATTTTTTAAAAAATATTAGTTTCAGGGGCACATATTCGAGTTTGTTCTAATAGATAAATGGTGTGTTTTGGGGGTTTGGTGTACATATTATTTCGTCACCTGGGTAATAAGCATAGTACCCGATATGTAGTCTTCTGATCATCACCTTCCTCCTACCCTCCACCCTCAAATAGGCCCCCCGTCTGTTGTTCTCTTCATTGCATCCATGTATACTCAATGTTTAGCACCCAATTATAAATGAGAACATGTAGTATTCAGTTTTCTGTTTTTGTGTTAGTTCTCTTAGGATAATGGCCTCCAGCTGCATATGTGTTGCTGCAAAGGACACGATCTCATTCTTTTTTATGGCTGCATAGTATTCCATATTGTATATGTACCACATTTTCTTTATCCAGTCTAATGTCGATGACCATTTTGGTTGATACCTTGTCTTTGTTATTGTGAATAGAGCTGCAATGAACATATGCATATGTGTATCATGGTAGAATGGTTTATATTCCTTTGGGTATATACCCAATAATAGGACTGCTGGGTCAAATGGTGGTTCTGTTTTAAGTTCTTTGAGAAATTGCCAAACTGCTTTCCACAGTGGCTGGATTAACTTATGTTCCCACTAGCAGTGTATAAGCATTCTGTTTGCTTTGCAGTCTCACCAACAACTGTTATTTTTTGACTTCTTAATAGTAGCCATTCTGACTGGTGTGAGACGATATCTCATTGTGGTTTTGATTTGCATTTCCTTAATGATTAGTGATGATGAGTATTTTTTCATATGCTTGTTGGCCGTGTATATGTCTTATTTTGAAAAGTGTCTGTTCATGTCCTTTGCCCACTTTTTAATGGACTTGTTTGTTTTTTTGCTTGTTAATTTGTCTAAGTTCCTTGTATATTCTGGATATTAAACCTTTGTCAGATGCACAATTTGTAAATATATTCTCCCCTCCTGTAGGTTGTCTGTTTACTTTGTTGATAGTTTCCTTTGCTGTACAGAAGCTCTTTAGTTTAATTAGGTCCCACTTGTCAATTTTTGTTTTTGTTGCAGTTGTTTTTGGCATATTCATCATAAAATCTTTGTCAGGGCCTATGTTTAGAATGGTATTTCCTAGGTTTTCTTTAAGGGATTTTATAATTTTACATTTTACATTTAAGTCTCTCATCCATCTTGAGTTGATTTTTGTGTATGATCTAAGGAAAGTGTCCAGTTTCAGTCTTTGGCATATGATTAGCCAGTTGTCCCAGAACCATTTGTTGAATAGGGAGTCCTTTCCCCATTGCTTGTTTTTGTCAACTTTGTTGAAGATCAGATGGTTGTAGGTGTGTGGGTTTATTTCTGGGCTCCCTATTCTGTTCCATTGGTCTATGTATCTAGTTTTGTACCTATACCATGCTGTTTTGGTCACTGTAGCATTGAAGTATAGTTTGAAGTTAAATAATGTGATTCCTCCAGCTTTATTCTTTTTTGCTTAGAATTGCTTTGGCCATTTGGGCTCTTTTTCGGTCCCATATGAATTTTAGAATAGTTTTTTTCTAGTTCTGTAAAGAATATCATTGTTCGTTTGACAGGAATAGCATTGAATATGTAAATTGATAAATTCCTGAAAACATTCAACCTGTCAAGACTGAACCAGGAAGAAATTCAAACCCTGATCAGAGCAATAGCAAGTTCCAAAATTGAATCAGTAATAAAAAGGTTACCAGCCAGAAAAAGCCTTGGACCACACAGATTCACAGCAAAATTCTACCAGACATATAAAGAAGAGCTGGTACCATTCCTACTGAAACTAATCCAAAGAGTTGAGGAGGAGGAACTCTTCCCTAGCTCATTCTATGTGGCCAGCATCATCCTGGCAAAGACATAGCAAAGACATAACAACAACGAAAAAATTTCAGACCAATATCCTTGATGAACATAGATGCAAACATCCTTAACAAAATAATAGTAAACTGAATCCAGCCCACATAAAAAAACTAATCCACCACCATTGAGCAGGCTTTATCCCTAGGATGCAAGATTGATTTCAACATATGCAAATCAATAAATGTGATTCACCACATGAACAGAATAAAAACAAAAAACACATATTCATCTCAATAGATGCAGAAAAGGCTTTTGATAAAATTCAAGCATCCCTTCATGCTAAAAACCTTCAACAAACTGGGCACTGAAGGACATACCTCAAAATCGTAAGCCATCCACAACAAAACCCACAGCCAACATCACACTGGATGGGCGAAAGCTGGGAGTATTCCTCTTGATAACTGGAACAAGACAAGGATGAAATACAGCTAACCAGTGAAGTAAAAGATCTCTCTAATGAGAATTACAAAACATTGCTGAAAGAAATCAGAGATGACATAAACAAATGGAAAAACATTCCATGCTTGTGGATGGGAAGAATCTCATCTGAAATCTTATAGCTAGAGAAACCTAGCATACAAATTTGGCTTTTTTGAGGGTGAATGAATGGGATAACTATTAGTAGTTACATTGGGACAATAATCATAAACTGGAACTATCCTGTGCATACTGGATGTATTGTCACCCAAGTTATTGCCTTTTGGGATCCTAACTGTTAGTATCAAGGACTTTGGACCGAGGTCTATCTGGTTCCAAATTCTGGTTCTCAGCATGACTTTGAGTAAATTATTATATCCTTTGCCATTCACTTATTCTTTTCATAGCTGCTTACTAAGCTTGTATTAGATGTGTGCAAATCGTGAGGCATTGGTAACACAATGGTAAATAATATTTATGGTTTGTGCTATCATGAAGCTTACATCCAACTTTATCTACAAAGTGGGGCCAAGGACACCTACATTATGAAAATTCTTTATATCATTGTGAGAAACAAACAATATTTGTGAAGCATTTAGTAGGATTTTTAGTATATAGGAAGTCCTCAGTGATAACTATAATTTTCTTTGTATTTTTCATATGCCACTTTATTGTATAGTCTCACGCATAATTGTAAGATTTTTGAGTAGGAGGCAAGTCTTATGAACATTTATATATCTTCAGACATCAGTATAGTAGCCTCTCATTGCATGAATGAATTTATTGAGTGAATTATACTAAACACCAGGTATCAGACTTCTTTTTTCTCATTATCTCTTCTGTTTTTTATTCCTCTGTTGTTTCTTTCCTGCTCTTTTTGGAGCATTTGAATATTTTTTAGTGTGCCATTTTATTTTTTCTATTGGCTTTTAGTTATACACCCCTTATCTCTCTCTTTCTCATTTATCTTCTTTTTTTATTTAATTTTATTGATTGCTCAAGGGCTAAAAATATGCAGCCCCTATACATTAGAATCTGTTCATACTCAATTTTGTATCTTTCCACATTTCACACTTAACATTTCACAAATGTAGTAAACTTAAAACATTTTATTTCAATTTAGTCATCCTCTTTCTTTTCTTTTCTTTTAATTTTTTTGAGACAGGATCTTGCCCTCACCCAGGCTGGAGTGCAGTGGCACAATCATGGCTTACTGTGACCTCAAACTCTGGGGCTCAAGCAGTCCTGCCTCAGCCTCCTGAGTAGCCGGGACTCAGTCATGTGCCACCACACCTGGTTACTTTTTTATTTTTATTTTTAATAGACATGAAGTCTCATTATATTGCCCAGGCTGGTCTTGAACTCCTGGGCTCAAATGATTCTCCCTGCTGTGCCTCCCAAAGTGGTGGGATCACAGGCATGAGCCACAACACCTGGCCTCATCTCTCTTTCTTTGTGTGGTTATTGTCATATTCGTTATTTTAACATGTCATAACCCCCACCTTAGAGTATTTTCACTTTTGCCTTAAATAGTGGTCTTTAAAGAAATTCTAAGAAAGAAAACATACTTTTTGTATGTCTTTTTTTTTTTTTATTTTTTTGAGACGGCGTCTCGCACTGTCGCCCAGGAGTGCAGTGGTGCGATCTCAGCTCACTGCAAGCTCCGCCTCCTGGGTTCACGCCATTCTCCTTCCTTAGCTTCCTGAGTAGCTGGGACTACAGGCGCCCGCCACCATGCCCGGCTAATTTTTTGTATTTTTAGTAGAGACGGGGTTTCATCGCATTAGCCAGGATGGTCTCGATCTTCTGACCTCGTGATCCGCCTGCCTCAGCCTCCCAGAGTGCTGGGATTACAGGCGTGAGCCACCGCGCCCAGCCAACTTTTTGTATTTCTTATAGTGTAGGTCTGCTGGTGATTAATTTTCTCAGCTTTTGTTTATCTGAAAGTGCCTTTATTTCCTTCTCAGTTTTGAAGGATAATTTTGTTGTATGTGGAATTCTGAGTTAACAGCTTTGCTTTCGTTTTTGCTTTCAGCAATTTAAAGATGCCATGCCATTGGGGTTTTCAGTCCCCATTGTTTCTCATAAGCCTATGATCATTCTTATCCTTGTTCACCTGTACCTAATGTGTGTCTTTCCTCTGGATGCCCTTAATATTTCCTCTTTATCTTGGATGTTTTACAGTTTTATTACAATGTGCCTGGGTGTGGTTTTCTTTATATTTATTCTTCTTGGGGTTTGCTAAACTTCTTGGATCTGTTTGATCATTTTGCAAAGTTTTCAGCTATTATTCCTTCAAAAAAATTTTTGGCCCGTCTCACTCGCCTTTCCTTCTAGGATTCCAATTACTTTCATGTTAAGACTATTTGGTATTATCCTACCTATTCCTAAATCTCAGTTCATCTTCCTGATTTTTTTCCCACTCTTCCTTTCTAAGATTAAATAATTTCTACTGATCTGTTTTAGGTTCTCTTTTCTTCTGCCATCTCTGATCAGCTATTTAGACCTGTCCACTGAATTGTTCATTTTTAAATTTTTTTTTTTAGTTCTAGAACTTTCATTTGGTTATTTTCTCTGCTTAGACTCCTTCTCTATTCACTCCTTGAGATTGTATTTCCTTTCATTCTTTGGACATATATATTTAAAATTCTTTAACATATTTACAAAAGCTGCTTTAGATTCTTTGTTAGGACATATCTGGGTAATTTTGAGATATGTTTGTATTTACTGTTTTTTTGTTTGCCTATGTGTCATATTTTCTTATTTCTTTTTTAAAATTATACTTTAAGTTCTAGGGCACATGTGCACAATGTGCAGGTTTGTTAAATAGGAATACATGTGCCATGTTGGTTTGCTTCACCCATCACCTCATCATTTATTAGGTATTTCTCCTAATGCTATCCCTTCCACAGCCCCCCACCCCACAACAGGCCCTGGTGTGTGATGTTCCCCACCCTGTGTCCAGGTGTTCTCATTGTTCAGTTCCCACCTATGAGTGAGAACATGCATTTGGTTTTCTGTCATTGTAATAGTTTGCCAGGAATGATAGTTTCCAGCTTCGTCGATGTCCCTGCAAAGGACACGAACTCATCCTTTTTCATGGCTGCCTAGTATTCCATGGTGTATGTGTGCCATATTTTCTTAATCCAACCTATCAATGATGGACATTTGGGTTGGTTCCAAGTCTTTGCTATTGTGAATAGTGCCACAATAGACATATGTGTGTATGTGTCCTTATAGTAGAATAATTTATAATCCTTTGGGTATATACCCAGTAATGGGATTGCTGGGTCAAATGGTATTTCTAGTTCTAGATCCTTCAGGAAATGCCACACTGTCTTCCACAATGGTTGAACTAATTTACACTCCCACCAACAGTGTAAAAGTGTTCCTATTTCTCCACATCCTCTCCAGCACCTGTTGTTTCCTGACTTTTTAATGGTTGCCATTCTAACTGGCGTGAGATGATGTCTCATTGTGGTTTTGATTTGCATTTCTCTGATGACCAGTGACAATGAGCATTTTTTCATGTGTCTGCTGGCTGCATAAATGTCTTCTTTTGAGAAGTGTCTGTTCATATCCTTTGCCCCCTTTTTGATGGGGTTGTTTTTTTTTCTTGTAAATTTGCCTAAGTTCTTCGTAGATTCTGGATATTAGCACTTTATCTGACTGGTAGATTGCAAAAACTTTCTCACATTCTGTAGGTTGCCTGTTCACTCTGATGGTAGTTTCTTTTGCTGTGCATAAGCTCTTTGGTTTAATTAGATACCATTTGTCTATTTTGGCTTTTGTTGCCATTGCTTTTTGTGTTTTAGTCATGAAGTCCTTGCCTATGCCTCTGTCCTGAATGGTATTGCCTAGGTTTTCTTCTAGGGTTTTATGGTTTTAGGTCTAACATTTAAATCTTTCATCCATCTTGAATTAACTTTTGTATAAGGTGTAAGGAAGGGATCCAGTTTCAGCTTTCTACATATGGCTAACCAGTTTTCCTAGCACCATTTATTAAATAGAGAATCCTTTCCCCATTTCTTGTTTTTGTCAGGTTTGTCAAAGATCAGATGGTTATAGATGTGTGGTGTTATTTCTGAGTCCTCTGTTCTGTTTTGTTGGTCTAAATACCTGTTTTGGTACCAGTACCATGCTGTTTTAGTTACTGTAGCCTTGTAGTATAGTTTGAGGTCAGGTAGCATGATGTCTCCAGCTTTGTTCTTTTTATTTAGGATTGTCTTGGCAATGCGGGCTCTTTTTTGGTTCCATACAAACTTTAAAGTAGTTTTTGTCCAATTCTGTGCAAACAGTCTTTGGTAGCTTGATGGGGATGACATTGAATATATAAATTACCTTGGGCCTGTCTCTTATACACATCTAGATGTGTATAAGAGACAGATGTTGGGCTGAGATGATGGGGTTTTCTAAATATGCAGTCATGTCATCTGCAAACAGGGACAATTTGACTTCCTCTTTTCCTAATTGAATTCCCTTTATTTCTTTCCCTTGCCTGATTGCCCTGGTCAGAACTTCCAACACTAAGTTGAATAGGAGTGGTGAGAGAGGGCGTCCTTGTCTTGTGCCAGGGAATGCTTCCAGTTTTTGCCCATTCAGTATGATACTGGCTGTGGGTTTATAAAAAATTGCTCTTATTATTTGGAGATACGTTCCATCAATACCTAGTTTATTGAAAGTTTTTAGCATGAAAGGCTGTTGAATTTGTTGAAGGCGTTTTCTGCATCTATTGAGATAAT
>NW_012101387.1:19687-20428 GCF_000951045.1 Mandrillus leucophaeus | reverse complement strand
TGTTATTGGTCTATTCAGGTGTTCAACTTCTTCCTGGGTTAGTCTTGGGAGGGTGTATGTGTCCAGGAATTTATATATTTCTTCTAGATTTTCTAGTTTATTTGCATAGAAGTGTTTATAGAATTCTCTGATGGTAGTTTGTGTTTCTGTGGATAAGTGGTGATACCACCTTTATCATTTTTTGTTGCGTCTATTTGATTCTTCTCTCTTGTCCTTTTTATTAGTCTTGCTAGTGGTCTATTTTTTTGGTCTTTTCAAAAAACCATCTTCTGGATTCATTTATTTTTTGAAGAGTCTTTTTGTGTGTGTGTGTCTCTATCTCCTTCAGTTCTACTCTGATCTTAGTTATTTCTTGCCTTCTGCTAGCTTTTGAATGTGTTTGCTTTTGCTTCTCTAGTTCTTTTAATTGTGATGTTATGGTGTCAATTTTAGATCTTTCCTGCTTTCTCTTGTGGACATCTAGTGCTATAAATTTCCCTCTACACACTGCTTTAAATGAGTGCCAGACATTCTGGTACGTTGTGCCTTTGTTCTCATTGGTTTCAAAGAACATCTGTATTTCTGCCTTCATTTCGTTGTTTACCCAGTAGTTATTCAGGAGTGGGTTGTTCAGTTTCCATTTGCTTGTGCGGTGTTGAATGAATGTCTTAATCCTGAGTTCTAATTTGATTGCACTGTGGTCTGAGATACAGTTTGTTATAATTTCTGTTCTTTTACATTTGCTGAGGAGTGCTTTACTTC
>NW_012101387.1:12826-18530 GCF_000951045.1 Mandrillus leucophaeus | reverse complement strand
GCAGGCCTGGTGGTGACAAAATCTCTCAGCATTTGCTTGTCTGTAAAGGATTTTATTTCTCCTTCACTTGTGAAACTTAGTTTGGCTGGATGTGAAATTCTGGGTTGAAAATTCTTTTCTTTAGGAATGCTGAATATTGTTCCCCACTCTCTTCTGTCTTCTAAGGTTTTTTCCAAGAGAGCTGCTGTTCATCTGATGGGCTTCCCTTTGTAGGTAACCTGACCTTTCTCTCTGGCTGCCCTTAACATTTTTCCTTCATTTCAACCTTGGTGAACAATTATGTGTCTTGTGGTTGCTCTTCTCAAGGAGTATCTTTGTCACGTTCTCTGTGTTTCCTGAATTTGAATATAGGCCTGCCTTGCTAGGTTGGGGAAGTTCTCCTGGATAATATCCTGAAGAGTGTTTTCCAACTTGGTACCATTCTCTCCGTCAGTTTCAGGTACACCAATCAAATGTAGATTTGGTCTTTTCACATGATCCCATATTTCTTGGAGGCTTTGTTAGTTTCTTTTTGCTCTTTTTTCTCTAAACTTATCTTCTTGCTTTATTTCATTCATTTGATCTTCAATCAGTGATATCCTTTCTTCTACTTGATCTAATTGGCTATTAAAGCTTGTGCATGCATCACGAAGTTCTCAAGCCATGGTTTTTGGCTCCATCAGGTCATTTAAGGTCTTCTCTACACTGTTTATTCTAATTAGCTGTTCGTCTAACCTTTTTTTCAAGGTTTTCAGCTTCCTTGTGATGGGTTAGAACATGCCCCTTTAGCTTGGAGAAGTTTGTTATTACTGACCTTCTGAAGCCTACTTCCATCAAGTCATCAAAGTCATTCTCCATCCAGCTTTGTTCCATCACTGGCGAGGAGCTGTGATCCCTTGGAATAGAAGAGGCACTCTGGTTTTTAGAATTTTCAGCTTTCCTGCTCTGGCTTCTCTCCATCTTTTTGGTTTTCTCTACCTTTGGTCTTTGATGTGGATGACCTACAGATGGGGTTTTGGTGTGGATGTCCTTTTTGTTGATATTGATGCTATTCTTTTCTGTTTGTTAGTTTTTCTTCTAACAGTAAAGTCCTTCAGCTGCATGTCTGTTGGATTTTGCTGGAGGTCCACTCCAGACCCTGTTTTCCTGGGTGTCACCAATGGAGGCTGCAGAACAGCAAATATTGCTGCCTGATCCTTCCTCTGGAAGCTTCATCCCAGAGGGGCACCTGCCTGTATGAGGTATCTGTTGGCCCCTACTGGGAGGTGTCTCCCAGTTAAGCTATGCAGGGGTCAGGGACCCACTTGAGGAGGTAGTCTGTCTGTTATCAGATCTCAAACACCATGCTGGGAGAACCAGTGCTCTCTTCAGAGCTGTCAGACAGGTATGTTTAAGTCTGCAGAAGCTTCTGCTGCCTTTTGTTCAGCTATGCCCTGCCCACAGAGGTGAAGTCTATAGAGGCAATAGGCCTTGCTGAGCTGCGATGAGCTCCACCCAGTTCCAGTTCCAGCTTCCTGGTCGCTTTGTTTACCTACTTAAGCCTCAGCAATGGCGGCGCCCCTCCTCCCACCCAGGCTGCTGCCTCGCAGGTCAATCTCAGACTGCTATGCTAGCAGTGAGCAAGGTTCCATGGGTGTGGGACCTGCTAAGCCAGACACGGGAGAGAATCTCCTGGTCTGCCGGTTGCTAAGACTGTGGGAAAAGCACAGTATTTGGGCAGAAGTGTCCTGTTTGTCACAGCTTCCCTTGGCTAGGAAAGGGAAATCCCCCAACCCCTTGCACTTCCAGGGTGAGGCAATGCCCTGCCCTGCTTTGGCTCCCCCTCTGTGGGCTGCACCCACTGTCCAACCAGTCCCAATGAGATGAACCAGTTACCTCAGTTGGAAATGCAGAAATCACCAGTCTTCTGCATCGGTCACACTGGGAGCTGCAGACTGGAGCTGTTCCTATTCAACCGTCTTGGAATGGAGATCTTCTTATTTCTTTATCTGGTGATTTTTGATTGCATACTGGACATTTTGGACAATGTGTTGTAATGCCTCTGGATCGTGTTATTTTCTTCTGAAGAATGTTGCTTGTTATCTTAGCATGCTGTTCAATTATTGGCTGATCATGTTGAACATGTTTAAGCATGTTTTTAGGCTTTGTTAATCCAAATCTTTGAGAAACCCAAGGTGCTTTCCCAACCTATTCAACCTGGCAATATTCAATGTTGATAGAGGTTGTTTTCCTTGATGATAGGCTTTGTTTTAGACTTTGCTGGAGTCATAGGACTTACTTTAGGACATAGTCTTTACTTGTAGAAAGGTACCAAGTTTCTGTTTCTCAGGTAGATGCCAGGGGTTTCAAAGTAGAGTTTATTAATGAGCTCTCTCACACCCGTAGGACCTGAACTGCAATGATGTCTAGCACTATTCTTCCTCCAGCATTACTTGACCTCCACTATTTCTGTTCTTTCAACCTGATAACATTTTCTCTCTGTTAAGCCTCAAGTATTCTCACTCTGCAAATGTATGGCTGAGATCTCAGTCACAGATTTGTCCCAAGTCTGGGACAAATCTCTGCAAAACTTCTGATACTTCCCTCTTAAACTCTTTACTCTCTAAGACTCTGCCTTATAGATTCCAGCCATGCCAGCTGCCTCAGACTCCAGCTCTTTTTGTCATGTTTAGGAAAATATCCTTATTCACTGAGGGGGACAGTTGTGGGCAGAGGGACTTCAGTTCTGGACTGGCTTGTTAGTCACTGTTTGAAAACAGTTGCCTCATGTATTTTACTTAGTTTAGGAAGTATTTTCTGTGAGACAGATAATCTGTTACAGTTATTCCATCATAGCTGGAAGTAGAAATATATAGGTGTCAATTTGATTTGTAGTTGTTTCTAGTTTAGAATGCATTCTGCCTATCTTTAAAAATCTGTAATTCTTATCATTTTATTTTTGATCAGGGAATTTATTTATTGATCCACATGAATAAAATTCAAAGGCTATAGAAGAATGTGTAGCAAAAAATCTCTCTCTTCTAATCTAGTGGCCTAATTCTTCTCCTCAGAGGTGATAGATGTTGCCGGTTCTTTTTGTTCCCTTTTGAGATATTTTAGATGTATATGAAATCCTCTCCTCTTATTTTCCTCACATAAATGATAGTATGATATGCCTACTTTATGTATTTTTCTGTGATTTATCTTTTTTCTACTTAATGATGTATCTTGCAGGCTATACGTATTAATATATAAAGAATTTCTGCATTCTATTTTGGGCTGCATGATACTCAGTTTTATAAAATACCCTGAATTATCTCACCAGATTCCTATTTATACTCATACATTTTGGTATTACAAACAATGCCTCATGAACTAGTTTGGGTACACTATTTGGTATATGCCAGTATATCTGTAGGATAGATTCATAAAAGTGCAATTGCTACCTGAAAATGCATGCACATTTGTTTTTTAATTAAATATTGCCAAATTTCTCTCCAGCAGCTGTGTTAGTGGCTATAGCCTCGTTAAAAATGTATGGGAGGAATGCTGACATTTTTGTTTTGCCTCCAGTATCCATTTTCTCCATGGTACATCTACAAAATTGGCTTCTAGTTTTTATGCTTATGTTTATCTCAGTCAGTTAATAACCTTTCCCTGATTAACTTACAAGGTTCTTGTTATAACAAATAAGATAAGGGCGCTGAGGGAGAGGGGGAATGGTTAATGAGGAAAAATAGAAAGAATGAATAAGACCTACTATTTGATAGCACAACAGGGTGACTATAGTTAATAATAACTTATTTGTACAATTAAAAATACCTAAGAGTGTAATTGGATTGTTTGTAACACAAATGATAAATGCTTGAGGGAATGGATACGCCATTCTCTATGATGTGATTATTTCACATTGCATGTCTCTGTGTAAACATCTCATGTACCCCATAAATATATTACACCTACTATGTATCCAGAACAATTAAAAATAAAAAAATTTTAAAGTACAAAAAAGACAAAAAGAATCACACAGAAAATAAAGAAAAATAGTCTATAGGGATAAAAAACAAAAAACCAAATAAGATAAGCAGCAGCGATTTATACAAATTAGAGTTATTATTATTGCTGCATTTGCTGTGGCTGATTTTCCTAATATTCCAGGACACGAATCAGCTGATAATATCCGTTTTGAAAGTGCAATTTTATTTCCATTTTAGTCAGCGATTTTCAAATAATTCTCCCCTTTTTGTAAAAATATGGGTATAACATATGCTAGCCTGTTGCCAACTTGAACTCGTGTCTTTCAAATGCACAGTCTAACTTTATTAATTCTGTATGGAATCATGTCCTGTGAGCTTTCTAGCTTGTTTTCTTTCTTTCCTGTTTTTTTTTTTTTTTTTTTTTTACCTTTACCTCACTTGCTCTTCTGAATTTGAGGAGCTAAAGATATTTGTGACAAGGCTTAGCTATTCAATGAACGTTCTGAATCAATGTTTTACTGTGGAAACAGTGACTCTGATGGAATCTTCTCAACTTCCTGGAACATTAAATTGTCACTAGGTAATTCAGGAGTCTCTTTGATTTTTCAGTCTGCAGTATACTGAAAAGTGAATTGTGAATTCATTGTTAGGAAATTTGGGCGTGTCTATCTTTAATATTAGCTTAGGGTTTTTTTTTTTTCTCTCTCTCTCTAGCATTCGCTTTAGACCCTGCCCATGTAAACATTATAGACAAGGACATTTCTCGTGTGTTTATCTTTCTCTGTATCTGTTAGTACTTTAAACTATATGTGGTCCCAACACGAAGTTGTACTATACCTGTGGAATCAACACTCAAAAAAGCCCATTCAAAATAGTTTTTTTCTTCTTCTTCTTGGTAACTGCTTTCTAAAAAAAAAAATTCTTCTTTATATTCTAAAACTCTAAGTCCCCTAGCCCTACCCTCCCATGTTGAGATTCCTGTTGCCAACTGCCTTTGACTCTTCTACGTCCTCCTGTTAAATACCCTTCCTGGCCTGTTGTTCAAACTTATTATAAAACACTGTAACTGAATGGCTTGAAAAGATCTTGCGAATATAGTTGACATTTCCTTTGAGAAACAAGTGTGTTAGCCTCTTTGGATAATGCATTAACTAGTACTATTGGCACTACTAAACTCTACGCTTTGAACTGTGTGAGGGAAACAAAAAACAAAGATATACAGGAGTCTGGTTTTTGCCCTCCAGGAGTGCAATGGTTGTGAGTGCAGCATCTGAAATCAAGCACACAGATGGAGCCTGGACGATCTTGGGTGAGGTACACTAAACCTCAGTTCTCTCATCCGTGATACAATTGTACTCATCTCACACATTAAACGAGATAAATCTGTGGGGAGTTCTCCTTGAAGAGGTCTTTTACATCCCTTGTAAGTTGGATTCCTAGGTATTTTGTTCTCTTTGAAGCAACTGTGAATGGAAGTTCATTCATGATTTGGCTCTCTGTTTGTCTGTTACTGGTATATAAGAATGTGTGTGATTTTTGCACATTAATTTTGTATCCTGTGACTTTGCTGAAGTTGCTTATCAGCTTAAGGAGATTTTGGGCTGAGATGATGGGATTTTCTAAATATACAATCATGTCATCTGCAAACAGGGACAATTTGACTTCTTCTTTTCCTAACTGAATACCTTGATTTCTTTCTCTTGCCTGATTGCCCTAGCCAGAACTTCCAACACTATGTTGAATAGGAGTGGTGAGAGAGGGCATCCCTG
>NW_012101387.1:1793-11381 GCF_000951045.1 Mandrillus leucophaeus | reverse complement strand
ACTCATAGGTGGGAACTGAACAATGAGATCACTTGGACTTGGGAAGAGGAACATCACACACCGGGGCCTATTATGTGGAGGGGGCAGGGAGGAGGGATTGCCTTGGGAGTTATACCTGATGTAAATGAGGAGTTGATGGGTGCTGACGAGCTGATGGGTGCAGCACACCAACATGGCACATGTATACATATGTAACAAACCTGTATGTTGTGCACATGTACCCTAGAACTTAAAGTATAATAAAAAGATAAATAAATAAATAAATAAATAAATAAGAAATACAATTAAAAAAAAAATCTATGAGGAGAATCCTCCCCAGAATTGAGAAAGACTGTTCTCTGGGCACACTTGCTTTATGTGGTGTTTCCAATTGCTGTCAATCAGTTTTTAAAATCTGGTTGTCCAAACACCATTGTGGCTAATACCATGACTACTTCATGTTCTGGCTGTTCTGGCAGTGCTAATGAGTCTGGACGTCTACTTCAGGTAAGTTGGATGTTTGATTAATTAATAACCATGTAGGCCATTTGTAGACGGAATCACACAGTGTGATTAGTCATGGTAGCAAGAAGACTTTAACAGGCCAATCCCTACATCTCAATGGCTTTATATATTACATATTTATTTCTTGTTCATATCATATTACAATGTGGATTGGGGGTAGAGTGGGACGCAGTGTGTTCCACAAAGTTATTCAGATTCCCAAGCTGTTTTTACCTAATTCATTATCCTCTAAAGCCCCAGAGTCTTGGATATTAATTTTTCTGAAGGAAGAGTGTATGATAGGTGGTTTGGAGGTTTTAGAAACCGGATCTGGACGGGATACATATGACTTACATTCACATTCTATTGGCTAGAACTTGTCTCATAGCCTGATCAGATGCAAAGGGTCTAGGAAATAGGTGCTGGAAGAAGGGAACCCATGCACATTAATGAGTACCATTGATTGCTCCCTTTCAGTGGCACTTTAGAGGTTTGGACTTCCAGTTGTTTCACCCAGGTTGAGTGCAACCCCTTAGGCATTCCTACCATGTGACAAGGTACTGGCATCTGGATGTGGGTCTGCACAATGGCAAATGATTACCCCAAGACTCAAATTTCATTTCCCTTCCTCCTGTGTCTTAACCAAGGAGAGATTTTAAAACATGCATTCCACAGACAAAGAGGCACTTTGGATTTGCCGGGGTAGGTGCATCTTGGTTTGGGGATGTTATGACCTTAGATAGGTAAGTGAAGGCTGTCATGTGGAATGACTCCCAGATTCAATGTAATTCCATTACAACTAGGTTCACATAAGAGGCACAACTTTGTTTCTTGGTTATTCCTTATTACCATATTTATAACACTTAAAAGAAAGAGTTCAGAAAATAGCTAGGTTTGGTTTACTCCAGATGCCTGGAGTGTTAACCAGAAAACTGCTTTGTAGCCTTGTGTATACCAACAGAAGTAGGTTGCATATTCTGTCTTTTCTTTCTCCTTGAAAGCAATACTTTGCTGATCTTTAACTTTTTAAATTTATTTATTTATTTATTTATTTATTTATTTATTTTTGAGACGGAGTCTTGCTCTGTCGCCCAGGTGGGAGTGCAGTGGCGCGATCTCAGATCTCTGCAAGCTCTGCCACCCACATTCACGCCATTCTCCTGCCTCGGCCTCCTGAGTAGCTGGGACTACAGGCACCCACCACCACACACGGCTAATTTTTTTGTATTTTTAATAGATACGGGGTTTCAACGTGTTAGCCAGGATGGTCTCGACCTCCTGACCTCGTGATCCACCTGCCTTGGCCTCCCAAAGTGCTGGGATTACAGGCTTGAGCCACCATGCCCGGCCAATCTTTAACTTATATATGTCCCTTGGAATGATGCCAGGGATAATTTTTATAATAGGTCCAAATTATAGTTGCCTGTCTTTGTGTTCATATATATATTTAACTTATTTTTAATTTAATTTAATTTTTAAATAGCTTTATCTCTGGATGGGCAACACATATCTTAATAGTGTGATCAAAAACAATTTAAAAATCTTAATAGAGTTTTATGACCCATAAAAATAATAATATCAAGTTTTGTTTTTATGACTATTATTTGCATTCTCTAGGGAGGCAGATTAACACATAAATATTACCTAAAGAATATAAAAACAATGTATGGACAATATAGCAGAAATGGTACATAACTGATATAAAGTACAACGCCATGGACTGCTAGTGCACAGAAGCTTTGGCTGGTTTACTTGAGGAGATTCATCTTAGCATGGGTTCTATTGTGTATGACAGACAAGGACTGTTATCACAGCATGTGCTGAGGAATACATGACCCCTTCAGTTTACCTTCCATAGGGGAGAAATTGTATCTGTCGAGAAACTAGGTAGAACAAACAGAAGTGCCTGCAATTAGTTAATTGTAAGACATAGGGCATCGGTTCTATTTTCTATTTTAGAACTGTAAAAAGTTTGACAAAAGGAACTTTAACTCTGATAAAGCAGCAAGGAAAATCTGGAAGTGTTCTTTGGGTTAGGAGGTGCTTATAACTGGTTGGATGGAAATAGTAGTTATATTAAGATTATTTGTTACTTTGGGATCTAATGCAGGGCTGAAATAACCCAGTGTAAGTCAATGATACTTGCACCAAATTGAAGTTTCTAAGCTGTTTTCTCCAAAAAAAAAAAAAAAAAAAAGAAAAAAATTCAAAATGAAAACAAATCACTCCCAAATTCTCTTACATCCATGGCATTCTGAATTTATAAGAGTAGGCTTTGGCCCTTTTAGAATCTGGTTTTATGAAGGTGGAAGAAATGACAAGGCTTGGTACAAAATATTAAAAGTAACCTGTGCCCTTTTACTAAGCATGCACCACTGCGTTCCTGATTCTGTGCAGTCTTCCCATCTATTTCTCCTTTTGTTTCTTCCTCCTTCTCTTTCCTCCTTCCTTCTCTCATCTTCAGAAAATGAAAGGCTCTGGAAGTCTATTATGTGTGAGTACCTTTGGAACCAATGTAAAGCACAGAGCAATATGGATGCAAGCGATGCTTCTCCTTCAGATTGGAAAAAAGGCGGATTTAAATGAAAACAGACCTGACAGTATACCTTTTTCTGCCTATAGGTTTGATGAGGTAATGTTATAAAGTATATTGCTCTCTAAAAATCCTGAGGGTTTTTGAGTGAATGATGTAATGAAAATAAGCTACAGTAGTCAGTAGGAATACGATCTAGGAAGTATGTCCCAGGATAAATAAAACTGTTGATAACATGAACGTTATGTGCTTGTGAGCTCAGCTAGTGAGGCGATGAAGGAGCTTGCATTTATTAAATAGCTTAGTTAAATGAATTACACATATATTTCATGCCTTAAACTGTATAATGTTGTACTTAAAATCTTGTTTTAGAATCAGACTGAGGTGGATCTAAATCCTGGTATTATGACTTAATGTTCACCTAGTCCATTAGCAAATGACTCCACCTCTAGTCTAGCCTCAGTTTCCTTATCTATAAAAAGTATTTTATTAAAACCTACCTTAAGGATTTGTTGTAAGGGTTATACAAAATAATGCTACAGGCTTTGGCAAATAACAAACCATCAGCTGGCTGTTATTACCTTACAGTGGTTACATATTTTTAAATAACCAAAATAATTAACATAAAATTAACAGAAAAGCTCAACAAAATGATTCAGTACATAACTTAAGATCTTGGAGTGCCTCATAGTCATCATTGGAAACATAAAGAGTGTTGTACTTTGCTAGAACCAATAACATAATTCTGGGTGATGGAATCCTTTTGCTATAAGTATCTATGTCAATACACAAAACATGCAGAGTTTGAACTAAACATCGAAGAACCAGAATGATTTGAGAAAAAATTCTGTCTCTTTGGGAATAATACAAATCAGTCCTCCAGACATGGAGAAAAAAGACAAAAACAAGGTGGAATGTGGTAGAATACTATACTAAATTATTTGAGACTGCCCAAATACCTCCAGATGGAGTAAGGCTCTCTAGAAAGATACTGACTGGTTTTTCTATTTCTTCTGGATTGCTCTTTCAAGTGAATGTGTAAATATGCCTGTAAAAGAGATACAGTGTTGGGTAACGGCAACAAAATTATTGGTCTCAGTCTCCCTTGGCTGTTTTTTCCCCTAACTTCTTTGTGTTTTAGTTGATCTACTTGCAAGATGGAATACTGGAGATAACATTTCCCTAGTGTTCTTTTGAAGACATATTTAATGTAGTCCTATTGTTCCGAGACTGAATGTATGGATGAACCTAGCCATGAATGGAGGAAACCTCAAGAAAAGTGAAAGAAACAAAAACTAGCCAACAGTTCCTTCACTGGGATAAAAACCCTCAGCTAAAAAGAGACAGTTACGCTAATAATTGTACTGTTTTATTAAGTTAGGGACTTAAAATATTAATGTTTTTGAATATAATTTGGCATGGGGAATCTTTGAGAAGATAAAGATTGTGGTCAATGTAACACCTATCTAGCCACCTTTTCCTCAGGTAGTTGGGTCAGTGGCAGTGGAACAAACTTGTATCTAAATTGAGATTTCTAGAAAAGGTGGAAAATATCTGGGGAACACCATTGGATCATAGCTTAATTATCACAGCAATAAGAAAAATGTATTTCTAACTTTAGGGTTAATTTCACTCACATTTTCCTTCATTTAGATCTGGTTTTTAATCCTTGATTTAGAACTGATCTTTAAATTGTCATTTTACTTTTTTAGAGCTAAATGGTTTGGATTGAACTTAAATATTCAGAAATAATGTTAAAATGTGAAATTCCTTGCTTTTAGTATAAAATAAATGTATGCATTGAAAAATTCCTTTACATGGTGATTACTTTCATATATTGTGATGCCTTGGTTTTATATAATTGCAGTGATGATGATGATGATGATGATGATGATAATGAAATTAGCTAACACTTATGTGATACTTCCCTTTGTGACATGTCTGAATTTCTTCTGGTTTTGTCACACAGTGGTGGTAATAATACACATGAAAGGCCAGGATCATTCTAGCCCTTAAATAAGTTTGCTTTATACTTAAGCCAGGCTTTTAGTCCATTTTTCCTTTAAACATCATAACCTATTTTGGTTAGAGCTACCAGTTGTAACTATTTTCACATAGATTTTTATAGTTAATGGAAAATGAACCCTTCTAGAAATTATATTCCTTTTTATCAGCAATGAAGCTTATACCAGTGCATGTTTTATTACAACCTAGAATGAATGTGACTTGAAAAAGTTAGAATTTCCCAAGTTGCTTGACTCCTTCTTTGTCCAGTGCAGTAGTTAATAGCTCATCTCCCATTCCCTAGGGCCAGTCAGCATACGTTCAAATGTCAATTCTTCCATGTATTAGCTGCAAAATTGACCTGGGGAAAAGTATGCAGCTTTTTTGGTTCAGTACTCTCATATGTAAAATGAGGTAATGGTACCTACTTCATATGATTATTGAGAAGTTTAAATGAATTCCTGTTAGCAAAGCAGTAAGAACAGTGTCTTTCCCAGGGCAAGTGCCTTGTGTTTTTAAAATAAATATAAATGTTTGAGGCTCATTGCCATCATATTATAACAGAGCCTGTATCAAGGACATGGAGGCGATACCTGGAGTGGCCAAGCATGCAAACCTTTGACAGTTCTGTTACTTGACAGCTGTACAAGCTTTGGAAATTTGCTTAACCAGAGACTAGCTCTCCTCATTGTGAAATGGAAGTCAGTCATAGTGTCTGCTTTGTGTGGTTGGTGAGGATTACATGAGATGATATTTGTCAAGACTTGTGGTGAGTCACAAAGTTCACCCACTTCTCATCCAGATGGGCAGAGAAGAGGTAGCTTCTTAGTTTTGATTTTAACTAATGTGATCTTCCTCCTGAGCAAACAACTGCTGATTAGAAGGAAAAATTAATTAAATGTCTGAGCTGCTTTAAATCTTAGTCTGCTGTATTGATTTTAGATAATGCTCTGTCTCTAGGAAAATGTACTCAGACTTTCAGATCTCTCTGTGTTCCAGGCTTTTCCAGTTTTCTCTCCAAGATGATGTCTGGTATGTCAGGGAGGGGAGGGGCTTAGGCAGCCTCTTGGTGGGAGAGAAAAGTCTGGACCCATAGGCATAGTCATGGTGTCCACTGATCACACTTCAGGAACAGAGACCAATGCCCCTGGATGGACTCTCCACACACATCCAGCCTTTGCTAGGGTGCCATCACATTCTTTGCCAGGCTTGTGTTCTAGCTCTCAGCTAGTCACTTTCTAATTTCCTCCTTAAACACCCGGACTCCCAGCCCTACCTCAAAGGTTACCATAGGGAACCAAGAGGTGCTCAGAAAAGCTAAACGTCGAGGCCTCCCTCTGCCTAACTCCCTCCAAATGTCCCTGGTGTGGGGCAGCCTGAAAGGTCATATCTTTCTAGAGCCCTGAACAGGAATGGGGCCGAAATCCTTCATCCCTCAGGCTCTCCTCTATCCACACAAGACTCTTTAAGGCACACACATCTGACTGCTTTGTTCCTTCCCTGCTTTTCCTTCTCACACTCCTGGGATGAGGAAGAGAGATGACAGTTTCCCCTACACTCTTCTAGGCCAAATCTTCACTTCACCATGGAAGAACTCTTTGAGCTAAGTCATTTGGATGTGTGAAAGGCAATAGAGGCATTTAAACATTCTTCCTCAAGACAATATGTCAGTAAGACTTGGCAAACGGCCTATTTTGAATGCCAGATGCTGAATATTAACTCCTCCTTCCTTTTTCTGTCTTAAGAATGTTTTATATTTGAAAAGCAAGGGAAGAGCACAGGGATGTTTTCCAAAATATTAATCCAAAGTAAGCGCATAATCAATACAAGCTTTACAACGATGATGATGATGATGATGATGATGATGATAATAAAGTAACTATTAGCACAGGATAGTTGCTATACAGATTGTTTTTACCCTTGGATGGCTTCTGTTTTCAGGGAAGAGACCATAACTTCAGAGCACTTGTGCACTTGGCATCATGACACATAATTGCTCTGCCTCTCACAATTCTCACCCCCTGTGCCCCTCTCCCCATCTCTCTGGCCACATAGGCCTTTCTGCTCCTGGAACATGAACTGATTTTTCCTGCTTTGGGCTATGTAATTATTGCTGCTCTATCACCTGAAGCCCTATTTCCCATATCTTTTTTTTAACTGACTTCTCATTTTAAGTCCCTGCCTTAAAAGCTGCCACCCGATTTTCCTGGATCTTTTCTGGCCACACCTAACCTAAAAGTAGCCATTCCCACTTCCAGTTACTCTCCATACCGCATCCTCCTTTTTATTTTCTTTTCTGCATAAGTCACTATTTTATATTTACACATTTTTGTCTTTCTACTCCACTAGAATGTAAGTCTCAAGAGGCCAGGGACTGTGTCTGCTTTATTCCCTACTGGGCTGGCAGAGGACCTGGCATAAAAACAGCTCAATGCATAGTATTGAATACATGAGTGACTGAATGCTATCTTATTTCAGATAAAAAGAATAATAATCATTATGATTATTAACACTGGTGACATGGATGTGCATGGAGCAAAAGTACCTTGCGTAAGCACAGAAATAAGGATTTTCTATATTATATTTATTATGAACCATAGTAATGGTGAGAATATCTCTCTCCCTTTATTATTTTGCTCTATAGTGATGGTGGCAGTAGAGTGGGCTAGTACTTTCTCCTAAAAATGATAAGAAGTCCTTTGAAGGAAGACATCATGCTTGTATTTCTTTCACACCTTTTTTTGATATTTAGTTGCTCAATACATACATGTTGGTGATCATTGGTGGAGGGAGTGGGGAGTGGGTAAGAGAAAATTACAGGCCCTCCGCTTGTGTATGATTAAACTGGCAAGACTTTCCAGGGAAAGCAGTGCTTCAGAAATTATGTGATTGACAGAAGGAAGGTCACGTATTTATTTTCTAGAAGAGTGATTGTCAAGTTGTGTGCTGAGGAGCCTCAGAGCCTCAGTTGGTCATGGCTGATGTAGAAATTTTCATTTGAACAAGGAGTTTTAGGGCTATACCCAAGTGGAAACTACTTATTTCAGGATTGGAGCCTCCACAAAGAAAGATCAGGGGTGGGAATGAAACAAAAAATAGTTCCAGAGACTGCTGCTGTGTTACAAATTATCTTAGAACTTAGTAGCCGAAAACAACCATTTTTTTATGCTCATGCAGGAAGCTACAGGTCCAGAAGTCAGTGAAGGCACAGCAGGAATAGGTTGTTTCTGCTTCAGCTGCACAAACTTGAAGGGCAGGGGAGACTGGATGCCAGGATGGGGTCATATAAAGACACCTTCCCTCACATGTCTGGTGATCAGGATGGCTCCATGAGGCTTATTGTCCTTACAGCCTGGTGGTTGCAGGTTGTCAGACAGTGGGTGTGGAACTCAGGACTCCAAGCATACAGGTTCCAGCAAAGAAGACGGAAGCTGCGTTGCTTTTCCTGTCCAACCTTGGAAATCACACAGCCTCACTTCCACTGTCTTCTGTTGGTTGCAATAGTCACAAAACCCACCTAGATTCAAGGGAGGTCACATAGACCCCACTTCCAAATGGGAGGAAGGTCTAAGAATTTTGGAGCCATGTTTTAAACCAATATTAGCTTGGTGCAAAAGTAATTGTAGTTTTTGCCATTAAAAGTAATATAAGAGGCCAGGTGTGGTGGCTCACGCCTATAATCCCAGCACTTTGGGAGGCTGAGGTGGGCGGACCACCTGAGGTCAGGAGTTCACGGCCAGCCTGGCCAACGTGGTGAAACCCCATCTCTACTAAAAATACAAAAATTAGCTGGGCGTGGTGCCACGGGCCTGTAGTCCCAGCTACTCAGAGGCTGATGCAGGAGAATCGCTAGAACCCGGGAGGCAGAGATTGCAGTGAGCCGAGATCGCTCCACTGCACTTCAGCCTGGGTGACAGAGTGAGACTCCATCTCAAAAAAAAAAAAAAGAAAAAAGAAAGAAAAAAAATGTAATGTAAGGATGAAAGAAGCAAACAGAGGGGAAGAGAGGGGTCTTGAACTCTGGAAAGGGAGATGAGCTTGTGAGTCTGCAGCTAGAGCGTTTTGAAGATCTTCTGAGAGAAACATCTCCTTCCTCAGCTCCAATGTGCTCAGGAGCTAAGCACTGCAGAGCAATCATTTGAAATCTTTAGTGGTCATAATAAAATAGGTAAAGGTACTCTCAGGTACTCAACGACCCTCTTGTCACGAAGCAGCTCCTCATCAGAACTTCTCCAAACATACGCTCTCTCCTTTCCACCTCCAGCTCATCTTGCTGGGCCTCCTCTTTTTCCATCACATTTCATCTCCTGGCCTTTTTCATTCCCCATCTCCACCTTATTTCCAATTTCAGTCACATTTTGGTGAACCCACTGCTCTTGGTGTTTAGAGCAAGGAAGGCTAGTTGTGTTGAATTTATAGTACTTTTTTAAAATAATTTTTTATTATACTTTAAGTTCTAGGGTACATGTGCACAACGTACAGGTTTGTTACATATGTATACTTGTGCCATGTTGGTGTGCTGCACCCATCAACTTGTCAGCACCCATCAACTCGTCATTTACATCAGG
>NW_012101387.1:0-1743 GCF_000951045.1 Mandrillus leucophaeus | reverse complement strand
ATGTGCTCAGGAGCTAAGCACTGCAGAGCAATCATTTGAAATCTTTAGTGGTCATAATAAAATAGGTAAAGGTACTCTCAGGTACTCAACGACCCGGTTGTCACCAAGCAGCCCTTCATCAGAACTTCTTCAAACATACACACTCTCCTTTCCACCTCCAACTCATCTTGCTGGGCCTCCTCTTTTTCCATCACATTTCATCTCCTGGCCTTTTTCATTCCTCATCTCCACCTTATTTCCAATTTCAGTCACATTTTGGCCACTGCTCTTGGTGCTTAGAGCAAGGAAGGCTAGTTGTGTTGAATTTATAGTACTTTTTTAAAATAATTTTTTATTATACTTTAAGTTCTAGGGTACATGTGCACAACGTGCAGGTTTGTTACATATGTATACTTGTGCCATGTTGGTGTGCTGCACCCATCAACTTGTCAGCACCCATCAACTCGTCATTTACATCAGGTATAACTCCCAATGCCATGCTTCCCCCCTCCTCCCTCCCCATAATAGGCCCCGGTGTGTGATGTTCCCCTTCCAGAGTCCAGGTGATCTCATTGTTCAATTCTCACCTATGAGTGAGAACATGCGGTGTTTGGTTTTCTGTTCTTGCGATAGTTTGACTAGAATGATGGTTTCCATCTGCATCCATGTCCCTACAAAGGACACGAACTCATCCTTTTTTATGGCTGCATAGTATTCCATGGTGTATATGTGCCACATTTTCTTAATCCAGTCTGTCACTGATGGACATTTGGGTTGATTCCAAGTCTTTGCTATTGTGAATAGTGCTGCAATGAACATACGTGTGCATGTGTCTTTATAGCAGCATGGTTTATAATCCTTTGGGTATATCCCCAGTAATGGGATGGCTGGGTCATATGGTATTTCTAGTTCTAGATCCTTGAGGAATCGCCATACTGTTTTCCATAATGGTTGAACTAGTTTACAATCCCACCAACAGTGTAAAAGTCTTCCTATTTCTCCACATCCTCTCCAGCACCTGTTGTTTCCTGACTTTTTAATGATTGCCATTCTAACTGGTGTGAGATGGTATCTCATTGTGGTTTTGATTTGCATTTCTCTGATGGCCAGTGATGTTGAGCATTTTTTCATGTGTCTGTTGGCTGTATGAATGTCTTCTTTTGAGAAATGTCTGTTCGTATCCTTTGCCCACTTTTTGATGGGGTTGTTTGTTTTTTTCTTGTAAATTTGTTTGAGTTCTTTGTAGGTTCTGGATATTAGCCCTTTGTCAGATGAGTAGATTGCAAAAATTTTCTCCCATTCTGTAGGTTGCCTGTTCACTCTGATGGTAGTCTCTTTTGCTGTGCAGAAGCTCTTTCGTTTCATTAGATCCCATTTGTCAAATATGGGTTTTGTTGCCGTTGCTTTTGGTGTTTTAGACATGAAGTCCTTGCCCATGCCTATGTCCTGAATGGTATTACCTAGGTTTTCTTCTAGGGTTTTTATGGTTTTAGGTCCAACATTTAAGTGTCTAGTCCATCTTGAATTAATTTTTGTATAAGGAGTAAGGAAAGGATCCGGTTTCAGCTTTCTACTTATGGCTAGCCAATTTTCCCAGCACCATTTATTAAATACGGAATCCTTTCCCCATTTCTTGTTTTTCTCAGGTTTGTCAAAGATCAGATGGCTTTAGATGTGTGGTATTATTTCTGAGGGCTCTGTTCTGTTCTGTTCCATTGGTCTATATCTCTGTTTTGGTACCAGTACCATGCTGTTTTGGTTACT
>NW_012101386.1:280161-294022 GCF_000951045.1 Mandrillus leucophaeus | reverse complement strand
GTGATCCGCCCCCCTCGGCCTCCCAAAGTGCTGGGATTACAGGCATCAGCCACCGCGCCCGGCCAGATTTACTAGGGTTTTAACACAAGTGGCTCCATCTTGATTCTGATAAATTTCACAGGCTCTTTCTAACACTTCTGAAGCAGATAACTCTGACAGTGTGCAGTGTTAATTCAACATCCACATCCCATTTGGATCAAATAAGTTTACCCCCTTCACTATTAATGGCCAACTGCATTCCCGGATGAGTCTACACACAACACAGTGGAGGGTCCTGAGCAGATGGGGAGGGAAGGAAGTCCCAGCAGACTCTCCCACGTGGCTGCAGGAGCCACAGCCTGAGCCCCACCTGAGCTCCAAGAAAATGCCTTGAGCCCGGGAATGTAGACCAAAGCGACCATTTCTTTTTCAGGAAGAAGGAAAAGCATGTAAAAAAGGAAGAGCAAACACTACAAAGAAAGAACATGGATAGGGAGCGAAGGAGCACCAGGTCAGTGCTGATGCTGATTGGATTTAGTGTCAGGAGAAGGGTCAGATGCGAACCCTGTGAGCTTCCACATGACACTGACACTGGCCCAGCCTCTCTATTGGCTGCGATCAGAATCCCTAAAGACTGTTCCAGTCCTGGAATCTCCCTGAGGTTTCTGTCCCGCGTCTGATTGGAGAAGACTCACCAGGCACCGCTGAGCTTCCTCAGGACTCTGATCCTGGTGACCATGGTTGAGAACTTCTCATCTTTGTAAGCTCAGTCTGCATTTGATGCATGGGAGATTATGTCCTCATACGGAAACGAACTTCGAAAACTATGTAGAGATGACATTAGGAAGCACAGAATTATAAACTTAGAGAGGTTTACTGGAGAAACTGTCAGAAGAAGATGAAGTCCCATATCCTGACAGGAAATCAGCCTCCATCTGCACCTGCCTCTGGGGTTGACTCCGATCAGTGGGTCCCGAGCGCCCCCCGCAGCTGATTTCCCCTGAGCGTTCCTGCAGGGAGGTTTGTGTCCGGGCTCACACTGACCTCCCCTCACTGTGTCTCACATGGCTGTGTCCTTGGCTCTCAGGCTGTTCATTTGCAGATACAGCGTGTTCCTGGCACTGTCTCTGGAGATGGTGAATCAGCCGTTGACAGAGTCTGGGTAGCATCTGTTACTACCAGTAGGATTACTAATACCTGAGACCCACTCCAGCCCCTCCCTGGAGCCTGGCAGACCCAGCTCCCGTAGTCACTTGTCACTGAGAGACCCGGGGATACGCAGGGAGTGGAGAGGAGTTTGGGGGATACTATCCGTCAAAGAACCGATCCAACCTCGTCGACGTCCCCATGGAAGGAGGGCTTAAATGTTTGTTCACAGAGAATGGTGGCTTCTGTCAGGATTCTCACGGCTTTCAGCAATAATTTCTAATAAGAAATGTCATACTTTGTTTGGAATTGATTTACTTTTTATAATTTATTTTCCTCCTCTAGGCAGCACCACAGAAGAATGTTCTCAGAATCCTTCCTGATCCTCTGAGTTCCTGGTGCAGCTCCTGGAGGAAAAGCTTGCGTGGGGAGGGAGCCCTCCTCATGTGCAGCCCTGAGGCTGTCCCGTCATCTCACCCACCACTGTCCTCCAGTCACATCCTGAACAATTATGAGTTAACCTTCCTGAAACATGTGGTATTTGGCAGTGTCTTTCCCAGGTAAGGAAATACTTCCGTTCTGTTTATCCCTGCAGGCCTCTGTCCCTTTCTGGAGCACAGGTTTCAGTTGAGTGTGTGGCGGTGGATACTTGGTGGGAGGAGGTTTATGTGCATCTTTTAATCTTCCAGGGTGCACCTGTCACGGAGTTGACACTGACAAGCGCGCGATGGGCTTGCTCAGCTGGAGGATGACAGGCGTTTTTGTGACCTGTGACCCCAGGGAGGCTCTCCCGCTGCAAGACCAATCAGGCTCAGGCCTCTGGCTAAAGTGCAGCCAGCAACGGATACAGTGCCCAACCCTGAGAGCTCCTTCCAGGTGCCCAACCACTTTGTAAAGGAAGCTTTTTCCTGCATGGACCCTACAGATGTTTCTGCATTTTCTGCACAAAGGGCTTTAATCCAGAAACACCCCCCAAGAGCTTATAATGTTTTGAATCCAACTGTAGGGCTTTATTCACGAAGGCCCTCGTGACCCAAGTCTCCACTTCTCATTAAAGGACATTAATTATGGGATTCACCAGAAGCTGCTGGCTTTCCGAGGCACAGACCTGCCTCTACACCAGTGTCCCCAACCTTTTTGGCACCAGGGAACACTTTGGTGGAAGAGAATTTTTCCATGGATGACGGCGGCCGGTGGTTTTGGGGTAAACCTGTTCCACCTGCAATCATCAGGCATTAGATTCTCATAGGGAGCGCTCAGCCTAGATCCCTCTCATGCACAGTTCATAATAGAATTCGATGGGTGCAGCAAACCAACATAGCACATGCATACCTGTGTAACAGACCTGTACGTTATGCCCATGTACCCTAGAACTTAGAGTATATACATCCATATATATACACACATATATAAAGAATTTGGCTCGTAGGAGAATCTAATGCACAGCTGATCCAACAGAAGGCGGAGCTCGGGCAGCAATGTTCGCCCACCCACACTCATCTCCAGCTGTGTGGCCCGGTTCCTAACACACTACACACCTTAATGGGTCAACAGCGTGGGGACTGGGGACCCCTGCTGTAAATACCCAGAAACCTTACCCTTGGGGAAGGGACACATAAAACCAGGAGAAAGAGGGACACCAAGTCAATGTACATTTTATGGATCCTTGAGGAAACAGTGCAAAGAGGAACAGCCCCACCCACTTTCTCTCGACCTGGCATCATTCCCAGTGACCCACCTGAACCTGGGGTGCTTCAAGATAGTTGAGGCTTGTTACACTGGGGACCACCACAAAAGGAAACCACCAATGTGTCTGTGGAGGTTCATCGCTGTGACTGATTTGTGACTCTGGTGCACACTGTTGATAGCAGAGAAGCCCGAGCACGACGTGGGGGCAGGAGTACACGAGAACTCTGTTTTTCCTACTCAAATTTGCTGTGATCCTACAACTCCTTCAAAATAAGTTCAATGTAAAAGGAGGGGCAAAGATATTTTGGAAGAAATTTCGGCCACTTCTTGGAAATTATATTTAGTCTTACCATGTGATCAAGCAATCCTGTTCCTAATGGTTTACCCATCCGGTTTTAAAATGTATGTCCCCACAAAGCCTCCATGGGAATGTTTGCATCGGCTTGATTGATGGCTGCCTTTCCCACTCTGTGAGTGTTACTTATAAGGTGACAGTTGAAAATACTATTTCCTATATAATGACAGTGTATACATCTTTCCATTGCTTGTTTCACTCAATTACTTAACCCATTTTCTAAACATGTTTAAACCTCATAAATGCCATCAACTTCTCAGCCCCAGCACAGCTGCCTCCTCCCTCAGGGTTTCTGACACTCTCAGGATGTGGTTTTCACACTGTGTCTCTCGCACAGTAATACACGGCCGTGTCCTCAGATCTCAGGCTGCTCAGCTCCATGTAGGCTGTGTCTGTAGACGTGTCCGCGGTGATGGTGACTCTGCCCTGGAACTTCTGTGCGTAGTCTGCTTCACCATCTTCAGGATCAATGCGTCCCATCCACTAAAGCCCTTTTCCAGGGGCCTGTCGCACCCAGTGCAGGTAGTAGTCGGTGAAGGTGTATCCAGAAGCCTTGCAGGAGATTTTCACCTGTCTCTTATACACATCTAGATGTGTATAAGAGACAGCCTCAGCCCCAGACTGCACCAGCTGGACCTCGGAGTGGGCGCCTGTGGAGAGGACAGAGCAGTGAATGAGACACCACTTCACTGGACCCAGTCCCCTCATCAGCCCTGGAACTGAGGATTCTCTTACCTGTAGCTGCTGCCACCAAGAGGAGGATCCTCCAGGTCCAGTCCATAGTGAGGTGCTGTGCTCTGGGGGCGTCTGTAGGGGAGGGATGTGGTTGTTGTGTGATGCTCTCTGGGCAAGGACAGATCTGTATTTACTTCGGTAGACACCAGTGCATTTGCATATTCATGAGGCAGGTATTTCATAACTCAGGCCACCCCACCCTGAGGAAGAAGATAGGTGACACGTGGACCACGCCACAGCGGGATACAGAGCTCCCTGCCATGATCATTGGTTAATGATATTTGTTCTCTGACATGCCCAGAAGTCCATGAAGACAGAACTCCTATCACAGAAACCCAGAATCTCACAGCACGTGGTCCTCAATGTGATTCCCTGTTCATACGGGTCACTGTCAAGGTGAACTTTCCTGAGCCTTGCCCTCTGCACAAACAACTTCTGGGATGAGTGTGTCTCCCGATAGTAACACCCATTGAATTAATAAAACCACCCCTCAATTCCTGACTATAAATACAATTGAAAGACCTAGACATTTCTCCTGTTAAATCAGGTGTGCATTAAATTATTGGGTTAGGTATAGGCTGCATATACAATAAAATATTTAAAGGCACATCAGTACTTGCTAAATTCTTATTTAAATGTTAGGTCATTATTGCTTTGAAATAAGGAACACTCGTTTCCTGAGAGAAAACCCTGCCCCAGCCTCCTGTGCACCTGCTCCAGTTGGATCCTGTGCTGCGTGCTCCCTGAGCGCCCCCTGCAGCTCAGCCCCTGTCCTGCAGGAAAATTCCTGCCTGGGAACTTTTTCCTCCTATCACAGAACTTTTTCCTCCCAGAATCTCCAGCCCAGTAGGAAGTGGCTGTGCCCTGGCTCAGAATGCTCTTTCAGTAACAGCAATAGCTTCTCCCACCACCTCTTACAACAGAAAATAGGCCTTAGAAAACCCAACATAATCTACAGGGAGACCTCAGCACAGCAAGCGAGGAATCACTAAAGCCACCAGGGAGCCCCTTCCCTGGAGCTCCAGATGCACTGATAAGGTCCAGACACATGGCCAGTCCAGGAACTGATGCAGACTTTGGGGGATCCTCTTTCTTTTTCTTTTTTTTTTTTTAGGATTCTGTGGTTGAAGGTCATACCGATTATAACTTTACGCACAGTCCCTATATCTCAAAGCTCCCCTTACACACACTCACAGTGGCATATTTGCACAGTAACGGGCCTCGAATTTGACCTGCTTTCCAGTGTCTTGGCAATGAAAAGTGTTTCCAACACTGACCCTAGTCCTGGTTATGTTTGTTGTTGTTTTGTTTTTTCCAAACAGAGCTAAAGCAAGTTCGGTACTAATGGAGACTTGGAAAGTGCCTTCATGTTCTCTTTGCCAGTTCTCACCTGCACACCCTGCGGATGCCCCATGAGAGGTAAATCTAATGTCACTGAGGGAGGGGATGTGACCTTGGTCCTGAAACTGTTGGTCTAAGAGGTTTTAAATCACTTCACTGTCCTTGACTTGTTCTCTCCCACTGCCTTTGGTTTCCCTAAATTACAGTCCTTAGACGGAGTCTCTGCCTTTCCACACTTTTCTCTTTAATACAGATTCATCATATTGGTGGTGAGGTGATGTGGTGGGTAGGGGAGCAGTATATGTTCTGGAAATTGAATTACAATGATTTCTTGCTGTGCTTTCTCTAGGCTGCACTGTTTACAAGGAGTCTCCAGTGGTACAGCTGATTTGCTGCCATCCTCCACCACCCCCTCCTGGCTGCAACATCCACAGATTATTTTCTTGAATCTGACCCCAGATGTTTTAATTATACCCCTTTTCATGACTCAGGAAGGCTAAGATGAAGTTGTCTGGGATGGAAAAGAATCCCTTCCCCTGACATAGAATAAAGATCTTGAAAAGTATTTTCCCCTGTGGGGTCTGTCTGGAGGAAGTTCTGGGCATATTTATCAGAGAATAGTTCTCCTCATGACAGAGCCACGAGGGAATGTGTGTGGATTCTCATTTTGAGAACGCAGAAGTTTCTGGAGGGAAATTCCATCAAAGAGTGGGGTGTGTGGCCCCAGCACTTCTTACCCTACCCGATCTACACTTGTCCTCCAGGTATTTATGGAATTGCCATGTAACTCTTCCCACCAGCCTGTGCTTTCAACGAATAATCACCCAGTTTATAGATTCAGAAAGGAGACTTTATTTCTGAGAAAGGGTTGAAGCTGCAGGGCAGCCATCTTAACAGGCTGGGAAGCAAAGCCTCCCACAGAGACTGTGAGCAGGCATTTCAAGAGAGGGAAAGATGAGAAATGAATTCGTGCAATGGATTGGCCAAGTGTACACACTCAGCAGGCTATAGAAGGAAGCTCCATGTGTAATAAGCAAACACACATGTTGCATGCATTTCAGGTTTGCGTTGGGGTGAGAACTTAAGAACTACATGAATTCCACTGGGCCCTGCACATCAAAAGGGCTTTGTGCAGGGGCAGAAAGACACACAGTGCACAGCCTCCAGAAATTGGCCAGGACAAGTCCATGGTCAGTGGTCTCTTCCCAGGAGAAAGTTACTGAAATCAGTCTCTTGGCCAATCAAAGCTCTCTTTATGGCTGTGGATCATTCTTGCCAACATTTGTTATCTGTTGTCTTGTTGATAATAGCCACTTTAAGTGGTGTGAGGAGATATGTCGTTATGCTTTTGATTTGAATTCCTCTATGAGAATTCTTGAGAACATTTTTATACTCTGTTTTTCATGCGTGTGTCTTCTGAAAAAAAATCTATTCAGGTTTTTGCCCTTTTTATGAGGTCATTTGATGTTTGCTATTGAGTTGTATGGATTATGTATACATTTTGATAGAACTTCTTGTCAGATATGTAATTGCACATAATTTATTCCTGGGCTTGCTTTTGCTATTAACTTCAAATAAATCATTTCTGAATCAATGACATGAACTTTTTTTCCAAGTTGTCTATGAGTTTATAGTTTCAGGTTATGTTTATTTTTTGTTGATTTGTGTATATGGTGTTAGAGAAGGTCTAATTTTATGTATTTTTCATATGAATATCCAGCTTTTACCTCATTTATTTAGGAGACTGTCCATCCTTCACTGTGTATTCGTGGCATACAAAATCAGGAAGACATTTAATCTAAAAAGAAAACATCAGATGAGTATTCCTGATGAACACAGGCCTAAAAGTTCTCAACAAAATACCAGCTAATAAAATCCAGACGCATTTTAAAATGTAATACATTATGATGAAGTAGACTTTATCCCTGGAAGGCAAAGTTCATTCAACGTTAACAACAAATCGGTAACTGCGATTCACCATGTAAGCAGAATAAAAGCATAAACCATATGATTATCTCAGTAGATGCTGAGAAAAGTTTTGATAGGATCCAACACTCACTCATAGTAAAAACCTCAAAAGACTAGGCATCAAAAACACCTCACAATTATAACAGCCATCTATGACAAAACCACAGTCAACATTATACTGAGTGATCAAAAGCTCAAATCTCTTGAGAACTGAAACAAGACAAGGATGCCCTCTCTCACCACTCCTATTGAGCATACTACCGGAAATCCTAGTCAGAGCAACCAGGCAATAGGAAAAATAAAGCGGAGCTGATATGGTTTGTATTTGCGTCCCCACCCAAATTTCATGTCAAATTGTTATTCCCAGTGTTGGGGGTGGGGCCTGGTGAGAGATGATTAGATCATGGGGATGCTTCTCCCTCTTTTGTGCTGTTTCCATGATAGAGCCCTCAGGAGATCTGGTTTCAAAGTATGCGTCAACTCCCTCCTCTCTCTTCCTGCTCCAGCCATGTAAGATATGATGTTTCCCTTTCTGTCATGATTGTTGGGTTCCTGAGGCCTCCCCAGCCATGCTTCCTGTACAGGCTGCAAAACCATGAGACTATTAAAAATCTTTATAAATTACACAGCCTCAGGTGTTTCTCTGTATTGTGCGAATAGACTAATACAACATCCAAATGGGAAAAGAAGTGGATGTATCTGTCCAAACTGATGATATAATTCTATGCCTAGAAAATTCCAAAAACTCGACCAAAATAATTCTAAAATAGATAAACAACTTTGGTAAAGTCTCAGGATACACACTTAATCTACAAAAATCACTAATGTTTCTATACCCAGCTATGTCCAAGCTGAGAGTGAAATCAAGAACACAATCCTATCCCACTTACAATATTCACACACACACATGCACACACAAATGAAATGCCTGGAAATACAGTTAACAGACAAGGTGAAAGATATCTACAAGGAGAACTACAAAACACAGCAGACATAAATCATAAATGATACAAATAAATGGGAAAACATTTCATGCTCATGGATTAAAAAAATAAATATTGTAAAAATTGTCATACTGTCCAAAGCAATTTACAGATTCAATACTATTTACATAAAACTATCAGCATCATTCATCACAGAAAAAAAAAAATCCATTCTAAAATTTATATGGAACCAAAAAAGACCCTGAATAGCCAAAGTAATCCTAAGCAAAAAGAACAATGCCAGAGGCATCATGAAACCCAACTTTAAGTTACACCATAATGACATGGTAACAAAAACAACTTTGTATTGGTACAAGAGCAGACATGCAGAAGAAATGGAACAAAATAGAAAACAGAAATAAAGCTGCACACCTAAACCATTTGATATTTGATAAGGCTGACAAAAACAAACAACGTGGAAAAAACTCTGTTATTCAGTAAATGGTGCTGGGATAACTGAATTCTGGCAGATATGCAGAATGCAAGAGTGAAGGAGGCTGGGCAGTTTCTAACTAGATTTCAGAAGATGTGTAAAGAACCCTATGCGCCCAGGAGGAAGCCTGCTACAGGGGTGGATCCACCACAAACAGCCTCTACTAAGGCAGTGCCAAAGATGGGGAAAGATGGGGTTGGAGCCCCATTCAGAGTCCCCACTAGGGTACTCCATAGTGGAGCTGTGGGAATGTGGCCACAACCCTCAAGATCCCAGAATGGTAGGTCCAAAGGCAGCTTGCACTCTCAGCCTGGAAATACTTCTGGCACTTGACTCTGGCCTGTGAAATTAGCCCCATGGGATATGCCCAGCTATAGGGATGAGATGCCTGAGGATTTGGGGATTGCCTTTGTCCCAGTGTACCCTGACTGAAGAACATAAAGTCAAGGTAGATTATTTTGTAGCTTTAAGATTTAATATCTGTCTTTTAGATGTGGCTTTAGGTGTGTGTGGGGCCTTTGGCCAATTTATTCCTTTTATATTGACAATATTTACCCAATGCCTGCGGCAATATTGCACCTTGGAAGTACATAACTCTTTATAACATTTTGGAGCACACAGCTGGAGGGAAATTGCCTTAAGACCTTGACAAGACTTTCTAATTTTCAACTGGAGGTTGATCAAGTTAAGACTTGTTGGAGCTACTTAAAAAACAAAGATGATTTTGCCTTCTTAGAAGGATTTGAGATGGATTTGAGATCAGGGGACACAAGAGAGAAATGATATAGTTTAGATGATTGTCCCTTCCAAATCTCATGGTGAAATGTGATCCACAATATTTGAGGTGGGGCCTACCAGGAGTTTTTGGATCATGGGGAAAGATCCTTCAGGTACGGCTTGGTATCCACTCCATGGTAACTAGTGAATTATTTCTTTATTAGCTACTTTGAAATCTGATTGTTAAAAACAGTCTAGCGACCCTCATCCCCTCTCAAGTGCCCCCTCTCACCATGTGACACCGCCTGCTTCCCCTTTGCCTTCCACCATGATTGTAAGCTTCCTGAGGCCCTCACAGGAAGCAGATGCTGGTGTCATGCTTGTCACACAGCCTGCAAAATTGTAAGCCAAATAAAACTCTTTTCTTTTTATATCACTTGGCCTCAGGCATTAATTTATAGCAATGCGAAGTAGACTAATACACTGTCCAAAGCAATATACATATTCAATGCAATTTTTATCAAGTAACCAGCATAAGTGTTTACATATTAAAAAATCCTTAAATATATATGGAATCAGAAAAGAGCCTGAAGAGCAAAAGCAATCCTAAGGAAAAAGACCAAAGCTGAAAACACCACATTCCCTGATTTCACATTATACTACGCAGATACAGTAAGAAAGACAGCATGGTACTGCTACTAAAAGAAATAATAATATAATTGAATAGCCAGCCTAGAAATAAAGACAAGTATCTACAACCACCTGTTCTTTGACCAAACGGACAAAAATGCACACTGGAGAAACAACCCTCTATTCGATAAGTGGTGCTGGGAAAATTGGACAGTCACACTTAGAATAATAAAACCAGAAATCTATGTCACCATAGACTAAAATTGAATATGGATTCAATATTTAAATGTACAAACTGAAGAAAATGTAGGAGACATTTTTTGGGACATTGGCCTAGGCAAATAAAATATGACTAAGACTTCAAAAGCATGGTGTGGTAGGTTTGGTTATACATTTTGTTGAAAAATAAAGCTGTCATATGCTCTTGTGATCCCACTTCTTTCTTATATTCAAAAGAAGTAAAATTATTATGTCAAACACATGTTCACTGCAAGATTATTTATAGTAGTGTAGATTTGAAAAATAATTTAACGACCATAGGTTGATGAATGTATGAATAAAATGTGTATTCATAAAACTGAATTTTCTTACGGTTTGAAAAGAAGGAAATTCTGACATTTGCAACAACAAGGATGGGGCTAGAGGACATGATGCTTAGTGGAATAACCCAGATGCAGAAAGACTTCATGATCTCATTTACATGTGGGATCTAAAATATTCAAGCTCTTGAAAGTAGAGAGTAGAAGAGTGAGTCCCAGGCCTATCAGGAGAGGGAAATCGGGTGATGTTGATCAAAGGGTACAGAGTTTCAGTTGTGCAGGGTGAATGAGGTCTGCAGATCTAATGTACAACAATGTTGTAGTATTTAAAACTGTATTGTAAAAATGATTTTTGCTAAACGGGGAGATCTTAGGTGTTCTCATGAGACACACACACATATACACACATATGCACTACATTTTTAAAAAATAAAATGTTAGCTCCATGAGAAAATGGATATACAAATTACCTTGACCTTGGTGAGCATTTCACAATACATATCTGATATGGATCAGATGGATCATATGGATCTGTGTCCTGGCCCAAATCTCATGTTGAATTATAATCCTCAGTTGTGAAGGTGGAACCTGGTGGGAGATGACTAGGTCACGGAGTGGGACCTTCATGAATGATTTAAAACAAACTCCTGGTGCTGTTCTCATGACAGTGTGTGAGTTCTCACAAGATCTAGTTGTCTAATAGTGTATAGACCTCCCCTGCTTCCTGGGGCTCCTGCTCTGGCTATGTAATGCACCTGCTCCCCTTTGTCTTCTGCCATGATCCTAACTTTCCTGAGTCTCCCCAGAAGGAGAAGCCACTACACTTCCTGTATAGCCTGTAGAACTGTGAGCCAATTAAACACATTTTTTCTTAAATCCCTCAGTCTCAGGCATTTTTTTTATAGCAGTGTGAGAATGGACTAATACAACATCAAAACATCAAGTGGGGCACCTTAAACCTATACATTATTAAAATATTTCAATTATACCTCAATAAAACCGAAAAAGACTAAACTTATTCTTATAATAAAGAAATGCGTATTTCATATTTTCTCAATAAAAAGAAGACAACATAGGAAAACTTACACTAAGACATTTGTAACAGCTTTGTTTATAATATTCATAAATTGGAAACAAATTTAAAGTCGATTTACAGGAAAATAAATCAAAATACTGTCATTTATTTATTTAACAGACTGACTCAGATATAAAAGCTCTCTCCATCATCTCTCTCTCTCTCTCCATATATACGTGAAAACTTTGAGGTTTCATATCAGAGTCAGTCCATTAGTTGAATAAATGATAATATGTTGATCTAATTTAATACATTAAATAGCATGAAATAACCTCAAAAATAACAATGTAGCCCTTTACCAAATTAAGTTCTACAATGTTTGATTGCATTTATATAAAATTCAAAACAGAAAAATATGGATCTATAGTGTCAGAAATTAAAACATTTCCCCATGCAGGATTTGACCAGAAGCACAGAAAAAGACGCATGTTCAGAGGTGAAGGACTTGTTGTTCAGGCTAGCTTAGGTGTTGGGGACAAGGGTATTAACATTTGACAGAAACTCTCTAGTGATACATGTCAGACCTATGCATTTTTTCTTATGTGTAAGTTCTTTCTCATATAAATAAAAAATGTAGAATCGTTTAAAATTCAGTAAATAGTAAAATTAATATTAAAATCCTATATAAAATATGAACATTGTTATATGAATCAATAAAATGTATTCAAGTATACCGACTAAAATTAAATCCCAGAAATCATAAAGATAACTAACATCTGAAGCTTAATAATTAATGAGCATATGTTTCATAGAGAAGGAAAAAATTGTCAAGACACGTGGAACATGTATTTTTTCCCAGTTGAATGTCACTAAATTATTTATACAATAGTTTATCCTGTGTCATTGGTATAAATTACCAGTATTTTGTGTAGTAATACAACCGAGAACCATTTTTAAAGAAAAAAGGATATTTGCGAGCACATGAAATAAATCGAAAGTATTTTCAATGTTGGTCCAACTATTATACCTCTAACAGTACCACGGCTTTGAGTGGGGCTTTGGAAAATATATTTTTTATTTTATTTTATTTTATTTATTTTTTTATGAAACAGAGTCTTGCTCTGTCGCCAGGCTGGAGTGAAGCGGCGCCATCTCGGCTCAACACAACCTCCGTCTCCCAGGTTCAAGCGATTCTTCTGCCTCAGCCTCCCTCTTTGTTTTTAATTGAACAAATATTTATTAAGCACCTACTTTGTGCCAGGCATTGTGCTAGGCACCTTCACTGTGTGCTGTTCCTACACCACAATCATCTGCTCAGAAATTAAAACCAAGAAATGGAACACTGTCGCAGCCATGCAAACTGGGGGGCAGGGGGCACTATGGGGAATGACGGTGATTCCCAGGCTAGAAAATGCACCCACCAGAAACCTGTTTTCCATCTCTCTGTAAGTCTCCAGTAAACAGTTATTTTAAAGCTTCCCGATATTGTCGGAGAGGAGTGTTGTTCTCTCTGTGTCCCCTGGGGCTGGCACCTGGTGGACCTTCAAATACTCTGAATGCTATTGGATAAAAAGAGCCCGATGGCCTGGAGTAAAGAATATCAGTATTTGGATAAGAAAATGCTTTTTTTCAGTCCATATGGTTCCAACAGCCCTTATGAAAGATATAAACATCCCTGGCCTGACTGCGTAGATGTTGAAGGTAGACCTGGCTCTGGATTCCCGAGTCAGAATCTCCAGTTGTCCACACCCTCACAAGGCCAGAGATGCAAGAGGAGATTTCTATTCTGGAAAGAGGTGAGTGGACGGCACAACTGGTTTGGAGACACGACAAACTGCACCTGCATTTACAGAAGCAACGCACACAGGGAACGTCCTAGCGCCATCTGGTCTCACACACACGCCTGGGACTCACAGGCGAGGACCTGGGTCAACCCTAGTTGTCTGTACCCAGCTTAGGAGGCCTGGGCGGAAGTCATGCAAGTCGTGGATCTTCCGGTCCAGCGTCTGCAGGAAGCTCTTCACCTCCACCTCCAGGTGGCGCTGTCGGGATTTGTTCTCCTCAGCGTCTGTCTTTAGGGAACGCGCTTTGTCTTCCTGGTTTTGATCGTCTCTCTGCGGCCTCCATCTTCTCAGAGACGCCATCGCGCTCTGACGTGAGCTGAGGTGTGAGTTCACTTTGTTTCCGGAGATCTTCCAGCTCTGCCTCCTGTTCTCGGAGCTCGGCCTCCAGCTCCTCCATCCTCCTCCTCAGCTGCGTGTTCTTCTCCTTCTCTCTGTGGATCTCACGGCCTCTTCCTCTGCTCCGCGCTGGCCGGCGACTCCTGCAGCA
>NW_012101386.1:271610-279269 GCF_000951045.1 Mandrillus leucophaeus | reverse complement strand
TCATGTATAGTAGGTTGTAATATGTTTATTGCTAAAATGACTACCTGTATGTTGTTTTGAAAAATCGAAGCAAAGCATAATGAAATTGTTTTGTGCTTATCTAGTACAACAGCCTGTTAAGAAAACTGAAGAGCCCTGTAATCGTGAGGAGGAGACCTAATCTGCGAGAGAGGCTCTAGTTCCTGTGTGGACACACACGTTTGCCGGCTTCTGCCCATCTAGGAGCTGCTTCCTGAAGCCTTCAGGAGGCAGGAGGGTAAATGAGTTTCTGAGGACAATCTAATCACATTCTGACTAGGAGGAAAACATTAATGACCTAGGACAGATTTAAAAATATGTAGTTAAAACTTCATTGAAAATTGAGACATTTTGGTTGTATATATTTATAGGGAATAAAGCTATGTCATGATTTATGAATGCAAATCAGAATAATTGAATCGAGCTAATTGACATATATATCGCCTCAGATCCTTATTTCTGTGTGTGTATGTGACAAGGACATTTGAAATTTGTTCCTGGCTATTTCAAAAAGACCAATACACTATGTTTAAGTTTACAAATAGACATCAGTTTATGTAAACTATAGAGAATGATTGAAAGGAGTTATGGATTACTATAATTTATATTAAGTTAATCATTAAGTTTCATTCTTTAGGACATATTTTATAATTATTATATATTTTTTATTTTATTATAATATTAAATATAAAGACTACATATGTATGCATAACTTTGTGTATTTACACATATGTCTATAGATATAAATTAATGTCCCTGTAGCTACGTAATAGGTGATATCAACAGATGTTAACAGACTCCAAAAGAACAAGTGCAATTAGGAAGAATTATTCTTTGGAGGTATGTATTTTTAAAAAATACACTTATATATAAATTTTAAAATACTAAAACACAATTTCCAATAAAAAAAAACATGATAAATAACCATAGTGAAATATCACAACCTAATAAGACTCCAGAGTCCTGCAAAAATAAGCCCGTATCCTGCAGCTGAGAAAGGAAACCTCCCTGCATGGCCCTGCAGGGAGGTTTGTGTCTGGGCTCACACTGTACTCCCCTCACTGTGTCTCTGGTACAATACAAGGCCGTGTCCTTGGTTTTCAGGCTGTTCATTTGTAGATGAAGCGTGTTCTTGGCGTTATCTCTGGAGATGGTGAATCGGCCCTTCTGGGGTCTGTGAGATATGTACTACCCCCATTAGGATTAACTTGTCCAACCCACTCCAGCCCATTCCCTGGAGCCTGGTGGACACAGTTCATGTAGTAGCTACTGAAGGTGAATTGAGAACCTTCACAGGAGAGTTTCTGGGACCCCTCAGGCTTTGCCAAGTCTCCCCCAGACTCCACCAGCTGCACCTCACACCAGACACCTGCAAACACAGAGACACCCTGGTCAGAAACTGCCACATATATCCTCTGTTTCTCTCACTCATGTCCCCTCACACTCAACATCTCTCATTTCCCATAAATCGCCTTTCAAAATAGCAACAAGCAAAAACCACCAAAATCCATGGCGAATCCCCTGTATTCGGTGCTTGTCACTGAATGAAAACACCTGGGAATTCTGGGGCTGGGCTCCTCTCCCAGAGCTGAAGGGTCAGGGCTGGCCTGGTTTTTATCAGTAGAGGGAGGGCCCTATTTGCATGTCTCCTGCTATATAGCAAGCTCAGAGGTGGGACAGCTGAGGAGAAGGCAGTGCCCAGAGCAGATGAGTGTGTCCTGGAAAACACTGCGGGTAATCCTATCTCTCTGGAAAATATAGCTTCAGATTATGTGATTGTGCCTTGATAATCATTTAGCACACATCAGCTTATTTAATTTTTCATATTTGCAGAATATATTTAATGCAAGTGTCAATGTTACATTATTAGAGAAGGTAAATTACACACAGAACAGAGCAGTTGTGCAATGTGTCCAATATCACACATCTGGCCAGAATTAACCCTATTATCTCTGTCTGTGCCTCCAAACACTGGAGGAGGCTGCTCCTATGAGACAACTCCAGGGCAGTGTGGGATATGTCTAGAGAGGTTTTCAGGATGTCCCACCTGTCATAACAACTTTATGTAATTTTGCTTTTTCTAGTGTTTTCCTGAAATATGCAATCAGTGTTCATATGTGTGTATTTTCAGGAGTCCGTGATTATTCAAGTGTCAATATTCATCTCTTTCTTGTTATTTCTCAGCAAATGTATTCATTTTTGTTACTGCTTTATTCAAAACATCCATCAATAATGAAATCAAATTGACAGTATAGCATTTGGAAGATGTTGATATATGTGTGCAGTCATTGAATCAACACTTCAATCATGCTGTTAGCAATTGAATTCACTCTCTTATTTTTTCTCTCACTTCTCTGTAATTTTATTTCACCACCTTGTTATTCTCACCACCCTATTCTCAGAAAAATTTAGATCTCCATGTTAATTTTATACAAATTAAATAACATGAAATTTCCTGTGAATTCTTTAGCTTCCTTCACTCAGCACAATTACTTGATAATGTCCCCATGTTCTTATGTGAAGGAGGCATGCCTTGATTTCAATGGTTCATTGTATTTCAGACATGAATATTTCTCAAATTGTTTAACAATGCACCAAATAATGGATACTTGATTTGTTGTCTTAGCTTCTGAATGTTGTTTAGAAAGCAGATACTAAGCATGGGAATGGAAAAAATGAGAAAACGATGATCTTATTCTGACCTCATTAACAAAAAACTTGAACGACTACAAAAAATAAACCCTTCAACATATCTGAGTTGATGTCACAGAGAAAAAAACCCTGAAATCTGAGAAAATATGGGCCTGCAGAGAGAACTAGGGCCCATTTATTAGAGTACCTGGGCCGGGTGCCACTCATGGCCTGGTATTTAAGATGGAAAAATCTAACCTGGAAAAGTTTAATGAGTGGCTTGAGGACATGCGTGCTAATGGTGTAAGAATGTGAAACTCTGGGCACTTCAAGGCTTTTCCTACAGAATTGAGGAAATCCCCAGACAACTCACCCACCTGCTCTCCTCTGGTGTGGACTGGGGAGGAAGAACAGCAGCTCCGTTCAATGCTGAGTCCCCCTTCACTGTATGAAGGAGACATTTATTAAATCTTGTGTCCTGTGGGAACTGATAGAATCAACTAGAACACAAGGAAACAGAGGACACCAAGGAAACTCTACCCAGAAACACCTCCCATCTCTTTCCTGAGGAATGAAATCCTGAATCTGTGGGGTAAGGACAGTGGGTCAGAAGCTGAGGACACTGACAAAAAACCACTGTGACTGGGAAGAGACACTCTAACACTTGGCTAAGGGAAGGAACAGGAACGCTTGGAAGGCCATGCTTCAGAGCCAGTCTCACCACCCATAGCTAAGAAGGAGACTAGGTCAGAAGGTTGGAGAACGTCCATCTGTGTCCAAGCCCCTTCACCACACAAACAATCACCAAGTAAATGTGTCAGCAGGATTCACCTGCCACGACTAAAAGAGACAGGCTCTCTCTGGGAAGAATGACATGTGAACACCCAAAGCAAAACAGGGAAACAAAAGCATGTATTGCCAGAGGAATCTGAAATTTTTGTGAACAGTAGAAGCTGACTTCAACTCCAATAGCTGGGGCAACCATAAACTTGAAACCCAACCCTGACTAGATTCGCAGAAACATGGTTAATGAAGGCCCAGCAGAATATAATATGTGATTGTCTCCAGGAAGAAAATAAATACAAGAAAATGAGTAACAAGGGAAATGCAAACGGGAATTCTACATGCATTACAATTTCATTAAAAGTGAAAGGCAAGTAAAATTATGTCATTTAAAAAAAGATCTTGAGACAATTTGTCAACACATTCATGTTTCAGGACACATTTTACAAAGTTTCTCTGCTAGTAGCCATGTGATATACACTAAAAACATAGATCTATACAAAGAAATTAAGATTGTAAAAAAAGGGAACATCAAGATGAATTGTAGTTTTAATCTGTAATTGTTACAACGTATGTGTATAAAGTGATGCAAAATTACATATTATATTTTATAGCATATATAATTGCAAACTGACAATAAGAAAGACTGGTGAGAAGGAGGAATTCAACGTACACAGTTCCATTATCTCTGTACTTCGTATCAAGGCCATCACAGTATTTGCATTAGAATCTATATACAATTCTTATTGTAAACCTTGTGGTAATCAATACCATATTTATAAAAAGTGAATTATATAATCTGTTAATACAGATATAAACATCATTATAAACTGCTACTTTAAACAAAAATAACAGAAAAAATAATATTAGTCTAAAAATAGAATTTATTATAGTTGCTTTAAAAAAAGCAAGACCCAACTGTTAGCTATGTACAAGAAAGTTATCCTGCATATTCACAAATAGAAAAGATAGAGATTGGAAAACATGGATTATGAAAATATGAACCAAAAGAAAGCTATAGTAGCTGTGTAAATTTCAGAAAAAGTAGACATCAAAAAAAAACTTTTAGGACTTAACAGATATGACATAGGATAAAGTTACCAGTTTTTTGAAAGACACCGAAAAAGACTTACCAAATGTATAATAGATGAAGAATGCACCATTCGTTGTGATTTACAGAACAAATGTGATAAAAGAAGTAAAGATGTCAGACCATGCATGTAAGCGTGCACGTAAAAACTTCCTCTTGAATTTCTCCCTGTTGCCGCCCACACCAGCCCCGGTCGTGGAGCCTGCTGGACCAAGCTGATGCTGCAGTCAGTGAAGGTGAATCCAGAGGCTGTTCAGGAGAGGCTCAGTGAACCGCTGGGCTGTACAGTTTTTCCACCTCAGACTCCACCAGTGAACTTCACACAGGTCTTCTGCAAACACAGTGGGAACAGACTGAGAACAGCCCCATGTGGAGCAGCCATAACTGGACCTGATTCATAAGGGACACTAATATTGAGGGTGATGAGAAGGGAAGCCCACATCAGTGCAGAATCCACGGTGCGGACACTGAGGACGGGCACAGACATGGGGTGGCTGCTCACCAGGGCCTGAAGGAACAGGGGATGAATTGTCTTTCATAAGGAGGGGAGGGGACACATTTCCATGTATTTCTTTTTGTGGTCATGGGTGCACCGCTCAGCATTGCTCATCCATCCTCTGTGTCTCCATTTCAGAGAGGGCAGGGTCAAAGGATTCCTGGGTCTGGATGCACAGGGTTAATCTGCCCATCACTCTTTCTCAATCTCTAATGTGGACACTGTCCAGGTATCTTCATTGCAGAAAACATTATCGACAAATAAAACCAGTAAGAACATAAGAAATACATTTTCAGAGAAAACAGACATCTGTCTGTAATCAGTACATTTAGAGCTGCAAACCACTGTTCCTGACAATGAGGCAAAGTTAAGTTAAAATGAAAAAAAAAAAAAATGTGTGTCTACATCTTGTCAGGAAGGAGTTTTATAATTATCATTGTATTGATATCATTTTGCCACAAAATTATTCAACATTGGATATATGTTCTTGTGTCAGGGAACAGTCAATGTGGAAATGTGTGTACTTATCCGAGTGAAGAGTTCTCTTGGAGACATGTTTGTTTGTCTGAGACAAGAGTTCACATGAGGAAATGTCTGTTTTCTGAGGAAAGAGTAATTGTAAGGACATATGTGGTGGTCTGAGGGAAGAGTCCATGTGGGGACACGTGTGTTTGTCTGAGGGAAGAATCCACATGAGGACAGGTGTGTTTGTCTGACAGAAGAGCCCGCATGCTGACAGGTGTGTGTACCCATCTGAGGGTATATGCCCATTCATGGATAGTGTATGTCTGAACTGAGCTGAACTTTGGGGAATACTTTTCTCAAACAAGGAAAGAAAAGAATGTTTTGGGTTGTTTGCTTGTCAGGAAGAAAAAAACCTGGGTTGTTTGCTTGTCAGTAAGAAAAAGCCTGGGCCACGTAGAAAATTGATTTTGTCTTAATTAAAGGTCTTCATTGAATGGAAACATCATATATGCAAGTCAGGAAAATTACTTCATTCTTTGCTGCATGTATCTCATAACATTCCCACACTCCCAAATACGTTATTAGATAATTTTATAGAGTGTGTTTAATCCAGGGGTTAATGAACTGCTAAATATATTTTAATTGTATATATTTAGGTTTATATTTTCCATCACAAAATTATGAGCTTAGACAAATTAATTGTGTCACGTCTCAACCATTGCATAGCACTACTTAGAATATTCTTACTCTTCTTAAACAGAGCCTGTTTTACTTATTTTACACCCACCCTCTAAATTCCTGGAATATCGTGTTTACTTGACTATAGTTTTGGCTTTTACAGAATTTCAAACAAATGAAACAATACCGTGTAATTGAAATGACCTCACAGAAGAAAGTGGAAAATGAAGTTGCTGACATAAGTAACTTTGAAAGTGAGGAGATTCTGTAAGTTTTAATTGTAAACAAACCACACGTAAGCACTCTATTGTAGTAGACAAATATGTTTCTTACAAGGGTACAACTTTACATTTCTGATGCCACTCTGCATGTGTCCTGAAATTGTGCAGCTAAGTAATAAAATGGCATATGGTGGGATGGGGTTCCTCACTTTGCAGTGAGTGGTTATAGACAGTCAAGGAAGGAAGACTAGAAAGGTCCATGTGGTAGCATAGTTGGGTGGAGAGTCCAGTGTCTTCTCATTTTTAATGTAATCAAGTTACAGAAGATTAGATACATAAACAGTTTTGAAGTGTCCATAAACATGGGTTCATAAAAACATGCATATTTGCTAGGACAATTGGTTGAGAGGTCCTAGAAGTACTTACACCACATCAACAACACACATATCCAGTATCACAATATTTTATTTTAATATTATTCTTTAAAATCAGAAACAAGCAACCTTTATAAAAATGGCCATTCTATGTATGAAAAAGGTAATATAGAAAACGAGCTTAGAAATTATTATAACATCCAGGAAACAGGAAAGTGTTCAAAAACAAAAGGATGAGCTGTGCCGTAAAGATGCAGGATCCAAATTAAATCAGCGCCCAGCACCTAGTAAAGCTGTGGCAATTTGAACAATAAAATGAATAATGTAGCATCGATGTTTTTCAGAGTATGAAATAGACAACCATAAACCAATACGGATATTAATAGATGATTAAATAAATAAACAATGGGAAGAAGAACGCATCTCCTTACAGAAGTGTTCCAAATATCTCAAGCGGAGAGTCCTTCAATCAATAGGTGAAGACTAAACACTCATGCGTTGATTGTGGCCTGAGATTAGAGACATGGAAAAAAAAAATCACTAATAGTGTATTTCATAGTGCGACTTCACATATAATGGCAAATACATGATCTGTGAATGAATTTTTTTTTTTTTTGGTCTAAATTTGTGCAAACACACACAGACACACATTTTTCCGCAATACCCACTGACAAAAGCAACCACAGACTGGGAGAAAATACTTCGAAGTCACATATTTGTTAAATCATTTCATTTGTTTTGTTTGTTTTTGTTTTATGTTTGTTTGTTTGTTTGGAGATGGAGTCTCACTCAGTCGCGCAGGCTGGAGTACAGTGGCGCGATCTCGGTTCATTGCAAGCTCAGTCTCCTGGGTTCACGCGATTCACCTGCCTCATCCTCTGGAGTAGCTGGGAATACAGGCGC
>NW_012101386.1:271222-271560 GCF_000951045.1 Mandrillus leucophaeus | reverse complement strand
TTTTTGTATTTTTAGCAGAGAAGGGGTTTCACCGTGTTAGCCAGTTTGGTTTTGATCTCCTAACCTCGTGATCCTCCCGTCTCGGCCTCCCAAACTGCTGGGATTACAGCTGTGAGCCACAGACCCCAGCCAATTCTTTTAATTTGTTAAATGACTTTTATAATAAATATGCTAGAAAACTTACAAGTAATCAAAAGAAAACAATGCAGTTAAAAATGAACCAAATATCAGGGGAGGCATCTCACCAAAAATTATATAAAAAACGTTAAATATATAGGCCGGGCGCAGTGGCTCACACCTGTAATCCCAGCACTTTGGGAGGCCGAGGCGGGTGGATC
>NW_012101386.1:266409-270838 GCF_000951045.1 Mandrillus leucophaeus | reverse complement strand
CAGCCTGGGCAACAAGAGTGAAACTCCGCCTCAAAAAAAAAAAAAATTGTTAAATATGAATTTTTTATTAAGAACATATGCATTTAAATAAAAATTAGATACCATTACTCACGTATTAGCATGGTTAAAACTCACAATTCTCATGATGATAAATGGCAATATGAATGTGGAAAAACAAGAAATATCATGCATTGATGGTAGGAATTCAAAATGTCACATGCACAAAATGAGATTTTTTTGGCATTTTTTAAATAGAGACAAAAATAGAGTTAAAATGTGAACTTGTGTTTGGGTTCCAAAATATTTACAACATTGATTCAGAGATTGATGTTTACAAAGATCAATTCAGAGGAAGTTCTGTATCAGATTTCTTAATTTGATTCATTCGACTATCCCTGAAATTTGCTTACAGAATAAATGTTATATGAAACATCTCTCAGATAACTAAAATCCTGTCCACTCAAGCCCTTGTCCAAGGTTCTGTCGCACCCAGTGCATAATGTAGCTGGTAAAGGTGTATCTGGAAGCCTTACAGGAGACCTTCACTGAGGACCCAGGCTTCTCCACCTCAGCCCCAGACTGCACCAGCTGCACCTGGGAGTGGGCACCTGTGAGGAGGACACAGGAATGGATGAGAGCCCACTTGACTGAACTCAATCCCCTTCTCATACTGGGACTTGGTAACCCCTTACCTGTAGCTGCAGCCACCAAGAAGAGGATCCTCCAGGTCCGGTCCATAATGAGGAGCTGTGCTCTCAGGGGCTTCTCTGGGGGAGGGATGTGGTTATTGGGTGATGCTCTCAGGGCCCAGACATATCCATATTTACCTCCGTGGATCTCAGGTTATTTGTATATTCAGGAGACAGAGCATTTCATAGCTCAAGACCTGATCCAGGATAAGAAATGGGAGATGAATGACAGATCAGCCTTACATGAGTGGGATTCTGATGGTCCAAACCCTAATCCTGCTTAAAGAAATGGATGCCCTGCTCCATTTACAAACTTTTTGTGGCCAGACACCCTTTCACTGAAAAGCAAGCACCCAGAGGACATGCTCCTCACTGTGAACCCACATTTGATTAGCATGCAGACCACACGGATGATTTCTGGAACCATCACTCTTCATGACACTGACCAGGTGCCGTGACCCCATCCTGGTCCAATCAGGCACCAGCCACAGCTCACTGGTGACTCTGAGAAAGTGAGTGCTGATGTCCCACGTGAGTGTCCAGCAGGTCCCTCTGAGATCTGCTGTGTGTTCCTGAGACAGTGTCTCCAGCACCTGCCTGGCTTCCTGATCCATCCGGATCTTCAATAGAACCACCATTGATTTACAGATTTGCCCTGTGATTCATAATTAGAGTTGATTTTCTCATCTCACGGACAATAGGAATCAAAAGATGGAAGAGAACTTTGGAGTCTTTGTGAATTCGCTACTCCAAAAGTAATTGTCAAGGAATTCGTGTTTTGAATAAGTCTGGGTTTCATTTCCTACCCCATTTAATAGAATCTCATGAAGTTTTTATGTACTTTCAGTTCATATTCATAGATCCTCATCTTTACATATTGGTTTCTGACTCACTGGGTCTGTGTACCTGCCACACTCTCAGATCCATCACTGCCCTGTCAAATGCACAATGTAGGCAACATTACCTAACACTAAAATCTGGCATTTTTATTCATAGGAATAGAGTGACTCCCACAATTCTGTATCCATTCAATTAGTAAAACTATTCCTATCCTTTATATCATCACTATTAAGATATTTATAGTCCTGGACACTCACTTTAGAAAATAGTTCTCGTTACCTTAAATTATATGAATGGTTCTGATATAAGAGGATATTTAAAGGCACATCAGCAACTTGTTGAACACATAGTTTTTGTTGTTGTTGTTGTTGTTGACAAAGGAAGATACCTGAGAGGAAACTTCCTCCCCATCCTTCTGGACACCTGCTCTGGGGTTGGAACCTGTGCTTGGTGGCTCCTGAGTGCCCCCTCCATCCCAGCCTTGCCTTGCAGTGAGGTTTCTGCAGTGGCTGTGACCTTGACCAGGCGTCTCCAGGGGTAAAGCTCAACTTTCGTCTTTACTGCCTTTTGTGGTTTCAGTGTCCCTGGACTATTTTCTTACATCTTACCTGGATTATCTTACATCTTACCTGGACTATTTACCTGGATTTGCTTACATCTTACCTGGATTAACTATTTGTTTACATCTTACCTAGGCTATTTGCTTACATCTTACCTGGATTATTTGCTTACATATTACCTGGACTATTTGCTTATATCTTACTTGGCTATTTGCTTACATCTTACCTGTCTATGGACTATTTACTTACATCTTCATACAATCATGGAAGAATGGGGGAGGGATCTGGAAAGGCAGATTTGTCTTTCCTCACATGGGACAAGGTGCTGGAAAAGTTCTTCCCTGTAGGATCTTTTGGAGAAGGCTCTTAGTATATTTTACAGTGATTATAACTTCCCCACTTCTGACCCATAGGAAACATATTTGGATTGTATTTTTTCGAAACTGGAGGTTTCTGGAGGGAAAGTCCAGAAGACCGAGGAGCGTACGGCCCTCTGGAACTGTCACTTCACCCTAGTCCACATCTGTCTTGCAGACGTCTATAGTGCTTACCATGTAAGTGCCCTCAACAGCTTGTTTTATATACATATGTATATGTGTGTGTATATATATGTATGTATGTACATATATGTGTGTGTGTATATATACACACAGAAGTGCGGCTTTTGTTCCAGTAAAGCAAGTGTCAACTGCCATTCTGGACACACTTGTCTCTCCAGTTTTGCGAGTGGGCAATTTTTGATTGGAATTTCATTCCTTTGATGAATTCCCGAAGGTACTGAAGATCAGATTGTGCAGACACCTCTTGACATAGGAATGAGATGATGACTTTTGTAATCTTTACATTTTGGAGCAAAGACCAAAAGTACAACCAAAGGTCCTCTTCATGTGTTATTGGAGGCAGGATTCTAACCTGGTTACATAGATGTGGCACCTGGTTGGACATAAATGAACAGGCCAGGAAACAGAAAAAGGACATGGCACAACGTTTATGAAAAAGTCTCAGCAATTTTAAATTTCTCTTGAGGAAGCTGAAATTGTGAAAGTAAAACAGTGTGACTGGTCATGTCTCAGGTGATGTCGTGTTCTGGAAAGTATCTCCAGTCCTGGGCTGGATCCAGTAGGTGCACTCAGGCCCCAAATCCTAAAGCAGGGACTTGTATTCCTTAAACAGATGATATTCCAAAGAGAAAGCTGTTCTCAGGTGAGCTGCAGAGCAGGGAGGAGGAGATGGAGGTGTCCTTGGCTTCCCAGAATTGCTGAAACTTGAAGACCAAGGCCACCTCCTCATAGATGGAGCAGAGATCCACCTATGAGTACATCACGTCGGCTCTGTCTTCAGGAATCTTGGGCTGTGGGGGAGGTGAAGGAATGTGATTTATTCCTTTCTGCTAACCCAGTGTGCCTCAGAGAAAATGAATTGAAAATTTAATAAACATGCTTTTTGCCATAATAAGGGAGAGAATATGAATAATTCATGGCAATGCAAGTGGTCACTTCAGAGCTGGCAGAAGGAGCAAGTGCACAACTGAGAGAAGGAAGTGCCCTGCCCCAGGAAGCAGGTGCGCTAAGACCATCCCCTGAGAACTGCCCTCCAGATGCCACGTGTCAGTGGAACCTGGGCCCATGCCTGGGATCTTGTGTGTAGTGTGGAGAGCAGAGCACAGCTCCATTCCTCCTCACTGTGTGACCTAGGATGTGACCTCTTCCTCTGAGCTTCATTCTAACTAGGTGTTAAAATCAAATAACAGCAGTAACTTTACTTGTAAACTTTCCGGTAAGAGCCAGTGATGATCAGAATTATTATTGTTGTTTTTGCCGAATCCCTTAAATATCATAAAAATACCTGTGTGACCCCTCGTCTCAGACCTCAGATGACCACCTCGCAGAGAGCACACCTGCTTTGTTTCTGTCACAAACGTGGTATTAGAACTGGAAACTATGTGTACCTCATTATAGAATTTATATCTTAGTTATGTTACATTGGATGAAGTTAGAATTAGTAAGTGACAGTTAGAATTTTAGGTGGTGGGATGTCTAAGCAAACTGTCTATGGTGTGTCTTCATTTCTCCTTGCTTATTATAGATAATGTGAGAGGAGAGAGAAAAATTAAAGAGGAAACTATTGACCAATATTCAGGTGTTTCATAAACAAAGGAGGTTTTCACATCTTCTGGAAACCCCATTAAATTAAATAAATTAACGAACATTAAGACATTTTTCTGCATTTTGGATGCATGTCTAATACAGACTTAGATTTAAATGCAAAAAGAGATAACACAGAAAATGGAAATTCGGCAGCAGATCATTTTGCCAATAGGTAGATTTAAACTAGTTTGTA
>NW_012101386.1:262754-265659 GCF_000951045.1 Mandrillus leucophaeus | reverse complement strand
ATTGTGGTTTTGATTTGCATTTCTCTGATGGCCAGTGATGATGAGCATTTTTTCATGTGTCTGTTGGCTGTATGAATGTCTTCTTTTGAGAAGTGTCTGTTCATATCCTTTGCCCACTTTTTGATGAGGTTGTTTGTTTTTTTCTTGTAAGTAGTTTCTACCTCCCATACCTGTGATTTCTGGCAGAATCTATCATCCTCTAAAACCCAGGAACCATTAAGAACAGAGACAGAAGCTTGAATACTATGAAGTTTTGAGAACCCAAATTGCTGCCTGGACTGATTGGTGAGGATGATCTCTATAAGCCTCGTCTTTGAAGAGTGTATGGTGGTTTTGTTATAATGAACAGGTAGTAACAAAGACAGTCAAGGAAAATGAAGGAGGAGGGGAACATGGTTTAAACAGAAGAACAACATAAAGATCCAGAAACTGACATCAGTGAAAAGGAAGCATGTGGATTACCTGGAAGAAAATTTAAAGTAAATATTAGAAACATGTTCAATGAGCTAGTGGCATCATGCAAGAACAATGTGAGAATTTTAATACAGATAAAACATTTAAAAGATGACTAGGCAAAAATAGTGATACTGAAGAATACAATAAGTCAGACCAAAATGTTTTAGAGGATTTTAGACCAGACTAGATTAAGTAATAGAAGAAACAGTAAACTCAAAGAAAGATCATTTGAAATAGTAGAGACAGAGAAGAAAAATTTAAATGAAAGAAATAAAAAAGAGTTAAATACTTATGAGTCAGGAAGCACAGTGAAAATGAAATTATGCATTGAGGAGTTATGCAAAGATAAGACAAAAGCGGTAGTGAAGGAAGAGGGTGAGAGAGACAGAGAGAGAGACAGAGAGAGAGAGACAGAGCAAGAGAGGCAGAAAGGTTTTTAAAGAAGGAATAGCATAGAAACTTTCTAAATCTGGAGAAGCAAATATTTGTCCACATCCATGAAGCTCTATACATTTTAAATAAGGTAAACCAAATGAGAAAAAATCAGAGATAGTTTGAAACCACATTGCTAAAGGAAAGGTTTTTGAAAACGGAAAGAAAAAGAGCAGATTTAGCAGAATTTTTCAGTTCAGAATGGAGAGGAATTATATTCGATAATGTATGGTTTATTGATTGAGATCATTTCTGAGAAATGTATTTCTAGTCAGTGTCATCATTGTGCAGGCATCATAGGGAGAACTTACACAAACCTACAAGGAATATCCTACTACACATAGACTATGTGGAATAGTACAATGTTTCCACACAACTAACCTGTACAGCATGTTACTGCACCGAACACTGCAGGGAACTGAAACGCCGTGGTAAGTATCTCTCTATCGAAACACATCTAAATATGGAACATCCTTAGTGAAAATATGGTATTACAATGTTATGTGGCCACAAACATATATGCGGTCTATTGTTGACTGAAACATTGTTAGGCGGCCCATGACTGCATTCCAATTGCTGAAAAACAAAGAAAACTCTGCCAACCAAGAAACTTTACCATGTAAATCTTTTTGTAAAATGAAGGATAGGTAAGACCTTTCCCAGAGAAGCAAAAACTAAAGGAGTTCTTCACCGCTGGGCCTGCCTTAAACAACAAAGGGTCTCAATTAGGGCTGCAGAATAATGACATAGCTGCATCAGCTCCATTCTGGCCTCTGCCGTGTGACAGTTTTGTGTGAATTTTCTTTCTGCTCTCTCAGGACTTTTTTTCTCTCTCAACTTCTAACTCCATTCTCCTTTTAATTCTCGCTTTGTTGAAATGATTCATATTTAACTAAGAACACTAAAAACTTTGGAAAAAAATTCCATCTTAAACTCAATAAATTTAATTACCTGTCTTCATGGATGCCCATCTGTTCTTTTCTTGTTTTCCTATGGTATGTGGCCCTTGTTTCTACTTCAGTCCAGTCCTTATTTCCATATGCATGATGCATCCAACTGTCACACACCCAGGACCATCTTGGAGGAAGGGACCCTACCATCTGCCTCATCAGCCTTCAGGTGCACAGCGGCCATTCCTTCAGCTGTTGTATGTGCTTTAGGGCTTTTCATTTAAAGATGTGTTTCACTATCTCCCAAATAAAGTTCCTGGACCTTAAAGAGTGATGTGGTGCTGGGGGCATTGACAGCCGAATTTCATTGAATGTCTCTTCTGCCCTTGGTAATAGAGGAAGACTGGGAAGAAGGGAACAAAACTCAGACCTCATGTAACTCCTCATTTAGCAATACATTCAGTGCAAATTTAGAAAGTTGAAGACATTGAGTAATGTTGGTGTGGTTTTCTGTGGCATGCTAAGGAGACAGCAGAAGATGGTCAGTGGTCAGTCTCCATCCAGCTGGTACCCATTGTCCATTAGTTAGGTCTTCAGAAAAGATAAAAGACAACTTTTGTGACAAAGCCCCAGGGGCTTCGTTAAAATACTTTGCCCAGAAATTGGTCAACAGGGACATGACAAGTGTTTATATCACAGCTACTATTTTTTGCCTACTTTATGTAGAAATCTGAGAGATGTGCCCAGCGTCAGGGGGCTGATTCTCCATCCAGGGGACAGCGCTAACAGAGTTATGAGTTATGTGGTATTAGTCTGTCTGGGTCTTCCTAAGAAGACAACACGGAGTGGGTGGCTTAAACAACAAATAGTGATTTTTTTACAATTCTGAAGTCTGAATGTTGATGATCAAGGTGCTGGCAGGGTTGGTTCTTGGTGCGGCTTCTTCCTGGCATGCACTGGGGCACCTTCTAATACACTGCGTCTCCACATGACCTCTTCTCTGCGTGAACGTGAAAAGTGAGAGGTCTCTGGTGTCTCTTCCTCTTCTTATAAAGACAGCACGTCTATTGCATTAGGTTCTCACACTTCTGACCACATTTAATCTTAATTGTATCATTAAAATTCCA
>NW_012101386.1:258133-262191 GCF_000951045.1 Mandrillus leucophaeus | reverse complement strand
GAGCCACCAGAGACAGCGCAGGTGAGGGACAGGGTCTCCGAAGGCTTCACCAGTCCTGGGCCCGACTCCTGCAGCTGCACCTGGGACAGGACCCCTGTGAACAGAGAGACCCACAGTGAGCCCTGGGATCAGAGACAGCCTCCCATATCGTCATATCTGCATCCCCGAGACACTCACATCTGGGAGCTGCCACCAGCAGGAGGAAGAACCACAGGTGCTTCATGTTCTTGCACAGGATGTCCGTGACTCTCAGAGAGCATTTCCCATGTGAGCAGGAGCCTCAATTTAAGGAAATGTGTGGTGGTTTCCTGTGGGTGCCTAAGTGAAGATTTGCATGTGGGTGGTGCCTTTGTATGGAGAGGTGAAAAGGGATGAGGGAGGCCCCAGTCTTTCCTACAAACACAACGTAGGAAATATTACTTATCTCTGAAGTCTGAATAACTTTTTCGTAGGGATATAGTGTCTCCCCTAGTTATGTGCCCATTGAATTAAAAAACCGTCCATATCCTTCATATTCTCACTATTCAGATATTTATTATCCTATAATCCCACTGAAAAATATTGTTTTCATTGATTTTTGAGTGATATAAGTGGTCTATATGAAATAGAATATGTAAATGATTATCAGCAACTCGTTGAACACTTAATTTAGAATGACTTGTTGAATAAGGAAGACTCAAGCCCGGGAAGAATATTTCCTTTTATTTATCTCCAACAAATAAGTGAGAACATATAGTATCTGATTTTCCATTCCTGAATTAGTTTGCTAAGAGTAATGACTGCCAGTTCCATCATATTCCTACAAAGGACATAATTTCATTCTTTTCTTAGCTGCATAGTATTCCATGGTTGTATGTAGCACACTTTTCTCTATCCATTCTGCCAGTGATGGGGATTTAGGTAATTCCATGTCTATGCTATTGTGAATAGCGCTGCAATGAACCTACTTGTTTATATTCCTTTAGGTATCTGTCCAGTTGTAGGATTGTTGGGTCAAATGAAACTTCTGTTTTAGATTATTTGAGGCATCACCACACTGCTTTCCACAATGGTTGAACTAATGTATATTCCCACCAGAAGTGTATACATTTCCCCTTTTTTCTACAGTCTTAAAAGTCTTTTTTTTTTAAGATTAACCATTCTAACTGATGTGAGATGGTACCTCATTGTGGTTTTGATAGGTATTTCTCTAATGATAGCGATATTCAGCATTTTTCCTATGCTTGTTGGCCACCTGTAGGTCTTTTTTGAAGTGTCTTTTCATGTCCCTTGGTCACTTTTTATTTCTTGAATATTTGTTAAAGTTCCATGTATATATTGATATTGGACCTTTGTCAGACGTATAGGTTGTAAATATTTTATTTCCTATTCTATAGGTTGCCTGTTTACTCTGTTGGTGGGATTTTTGCTATACAGAAGCTCTTTAATTGACTTAGGTCCCATTTGTCAATTTTCGATTTTGTTGCAACCGCTTCTAGCATTTTCATTATAAAGCATTTGTCAGTTCTTATGTCCTAAACTGTATTTCCTATGTTATTATCCAGAGTTTGTATAGCTTTAGGTTTTACGCTTAGATCTTTAATGCACTTATAATATTTTTTCAGTTGATGTTGAAAACGCATTTGATGAAACTCAACATCCTTTCATGAAAAAAAAACATAAAAAATGGGTATAGAAAGAACACATCTCGACATAATAAAAAGCTGTGTTCCAGAGACTTTCAGGTAGTATTATAATGAATGAGAAATAACTAAAAGTCTTTTCTCTAAGATCTGGAACGTGACAAATTTCCCACTTAAACCACTGGTAACGCGTAAATCCTTCTGCTGCCCCCACAGCCGGCTCTTACCTGCACGCGCCACCTACTGGCCTGGTGTTCACACTGCATGACCTAATACAAAGCCGCTACCACCAGTGTACAGCAGGTGAAAATGAGATTAGCTTCTCAATACTTCTGTGATTCCAGCCCCGCAAAAGACCACGGGCCTGCTCACATGCTCAGTATGTTACTACTACAATGGGAATTTGAAAAAGCCACCACACTAAAGCTCTTAATAACAAAAGAAATCACACTGAGTAGATGCCCCTCACCTGGCCATTTCCATCAAAGCTGATGTTTTTGCTCGCCAGGCTCGGTGGCTCGTGTGTGTCCAGCTTGGTGCCCTTCTCAGGGGCTGAGGAGGGAACTCAGGTCACTGTGCACTTCATAGACCAGCCCATCGCCTGAGGCAACAGAGAGTTTCTCCCTGTGCACAGATATCAAGTGTGTACTCATCTGCTTCTCCCACAGTCAGCTCAAACCTGTAAGGCCACTTACTTACATGAAAGGTGAACTTAACCCAACACAAATCTGCAGAAAGAAATGCATTCCAAATGAGAAACAGTTCCTGAGGCCTCCACTATCTAGGACCTGCAGGAGGCAGTGAGTCTACTCACAGGTCCAGTACATTGGTACTAAAACCACCATTTCAGAAAGCCACTAAATAATGGCTATATATAGACAAAGAACTCTTACAGAGTCATTGCCACTGAGTGAACAAGAACCAAAATCCAAAGACCCACACAATGTACATTATATTCACATTCTAAAGGGAATGAAATATTCATCAAAATCAGAATGAATTGAAAAATAGTAAGAAGAGACAGGTTAGCGAAAGAAAAGGAAACAGAGAAGCAATTCTGGAAGTATGAAAAAACAGAGTTACGAACACCCAAATGTTACATTAACTCTCCAGCAATAGAATCTAAACAACATGACATATTAGAAATGTCTGATAAATAATTCAAAATGTTGATTTTAAAGAAGCTCAATTAAACCTTTTTATCTAGTGGCTCAGTAAGCACTGGCACTGAGACAAGCACTGTGAAGACAATTGCAGCCCATCCCCTGATGAACTGACCCTCTGTTCCACAAGCCGTAATCCCAGCTTTGATTGAACATTTGATGTCAGGAACTTTCTCCTGATCAGAGACCACTCACCATGACCTGGCTCTGGCCATTTACAGAGGCTGCACACTGAGCGCCTTTGTGTCTCTGCTTCTGCTATTTGCACATAGGGCCTGTCTGTAATGAATTTAAATGCTCAGTCACCACTGGTAAGTGAACAGGGCTCATATGCTGCATGTGTGTTTGTTCAGTATGCATGTGTCAGCACCACCTCCATGAACATCAGTAGCCCCTCCTGTAACCTGTTGATTATGTCTGTTTAGCCAACACGTTCAGCATAAAGCTTCTGCCCAACCCCTTTTTGGCAGTGTCAGTCTCTCATCTTTACCAAAACTATGCTTTCCAGCCTGTGGGATGGCTGTAACCCTTGATAAAAATATAGTCTCAGTTTCCTAATTTGTAGATGGTGTTATTTTTAAATATTTAACACAACTGAAGATTAAATTCAGAACTTCATCTAATTACTAGACTACTTTAGTAAAGTATGACAAACTGTGGATATCCTATAAGGATTTTTATATACCGAGAAGGACCAGTGACATTTTGAAGCAGGAAGCTGGCCTGAGGCCTTCAGAATAAACTGATGACTGGAGATAATGAAAAGGCTCCCCCAGGACATTGATTCAGCACCCCTGCCTGTCTCATTCCTTCTTCTCTTTCTTCTTATTATATGCTTATCACGATAAAAAAAAATTATTTTCTTTAGGTCTGTTTGCTTTTCACACATACTGGACCCTTATGTCTCTTTTTCACTCATTTTCTTTTATTATTATTATTATTATTATACTTTGAGTTCTAGGGTACATGTGCATAACGTGCAGGTTTGTTGCATATGTATACTTGTGCCATGTTGGTGTGCTGCAACCATCAACTCGTCAGCACCCATCAACTCGTCATTTACATCAGGTATAACTTCCAACTCATTTTCTTAAGCTGCTAGAGAGAATAAAGTGTCAACTCCCTTATCTGATGCCAGTGTGAAGTTTAAATCACACAAACTCCTTCTCCTGAGTAGAAACGCCCCCACCCCACCCCCGACACCACCACCAAATCATTTTAAATCCCTGATCCAGCCTGCTTTCCTGTTCCATTGAGGAAATTCCAGCTTGGA
>NW_012101386.1:253604-256348 GCF_000951045.1 Mandrillus leucophaeus | reverse complement strand
GGTTATGCGCTCTGTCCCAGGGGAGAGGGAGTGCTGGAATTCAGTCATAAAATATCATCCTTAATTTGGTCCTAAACATCCTAACTTCAGGAACAACAGAACGTGGAAAAGTCCAAAGCCTGCCAGTGCTCTCAAAAACAGTGGAGGGTGTGGTGGAAGGTCCTTGGAACGAGATGGGTGGATGTATGGGAGATGCAGGCTAAACTGCAGGGCTGCTGGCTTGCAGGAGAGAAACGAGGAGGGAGAGAGCGGGGGGAAGTTCTCTTGTGGTTGGAACAAATGCCAGACACTGTTCAAATTAGCTTGTGTTCGTTTGGTTCAGTCTGTGAAGCAATTCAAACCTCAGAGCATGATTGAAAATAGTAGGATTTTCCATCTGCAAGTGGCAGAGCTCAACATCTGGGTCTGGTCAGGAAAGAGGCAGAGAAAGCCCAGCCCAAACCACTGACACCTGAGGATGACCGTGGTGCTTACGGCTGTGTCCCTTTGATCTTTGCAACTGGCTTCTCTCACTTAGCATCATGTCTGGAGTTCACCGGTAATGGTTTATGTATCGGGCACTTGTTATCTTTTTATTGCTGATGGTGTTCAATTGATAGATGCTTCCTAGTTTCTTCACCTATTCAAATTTTGAGACATTTATGTTGTTTTTAGTTTCTGACACACACACCCCCACACACAACATCTTGAATATTTGAATAGAAGTTGTGTGTGAATTTAAGATTGTATTTCTCTGAAGCAAATATTCAGGAGTGGGATCTTAGGGTCAGGTGTTAAGGGCATGTTTGATTTTAGAGAAAACTAAAACTTATTTTCCTGAGTATCTGTTTCATTTTGCATTCCTGTTAGCAATGATTTAAACTCTAGCAACCTGGCATGCTCACCGGCATTGGTGTTATCTGTATTTCCTCTTCATTTCAGCCATTTAAAAAAGTGTGTGGTGGTGTCTCATTGTGGGCTTGGTTTGAATTTCTCTAATGGAAAATCCTGTTGAGAGCCTGGTTATGTGCTTCTGTGTCGTCTGCACAACGTCTTTGATGAAATATCTGTACAAACCCTTGTCTAATTTATCCATCGGTTGTTTCCTTTTTATTCACAGTTGAGTTCTGAGGGTTCTTATTATAATTACATTGGTGGTTATATGACTTGCAAACAGTTTCTCATCTGTAACCTGGCATTCATTTTCTTATAGTCACGTGAGTAGAAAAAGTTTTTAAATTTAATGAAGTCAACCAATATCAATTTCATTTATTGATCATATGTTACATTTCAATTTTAAAATCATTGGTCTGAAAGGAATGAGACACATCCCCCATATATCTCCCAACTTCCTGAGCCCAGCACAAACACATTCCTCCATACTTCTTTCAAACTTCAGAAAAACAACACCACCTGGGAAATCTCTGATAAGGACGCAGCGGGAACCAATAAAAAATGCTAAATGTATAATATTAACCAATTGTAATGCTGTAACCGAGAGAATTACCTTGTTCCCCTGTGACTTTACATATCCTGTTTACATCGGGCTATAAAAAGCAAGCACTCGCATTGTTCGAGGCCCTCTTGTATGCTGTAGAATGGAAGGACCAAGTTTGAACTTGCAGTAAAAGATCCTTGCCACTTGGCTTTGACTCTGGACTCTGGTGGTCTTCTTTGGGGAACAAACGGTCTGGGCATAACAGGTCAACTCTTAATTATTGTATATTGTGCCCATTATGTCATGTCTCATCATGCTCCCACCTTCTGCCCTCCCATCCTTCTAAGTCTCCAATGTCTATAATTTCTCTCTACATATCCTTGTGTACACACTGTTTACTTCCCTCTTATAAGTAATAACGTGTGACACGTGACATTCTGGTTGTGAGGTAATTGACTAATTATATTGTCCCTCAGTACTATGCATCTTGCTGCAAAACACATAGTTTCATTCCTTATTGTGGCTGACAATTATTGAATTGTGCATACATGCTATATTCTTTTATAAAATCATTCATTGGCGGACACTCTGTTTGACACATGTGCTATTGAGAGTAGTTTTATGGTAAGCATAGAAGTGTGGATATCTTTTTGAAATAACGGTTTATTTTCCTTTGGGTAGTTGCCCAGCAGTGGGATTGTTGAACCAAATGGCAGGTCTGTTTCTAGTTTTCTGGGAAATCTCCACACCGTTCTCCATAGAGATTGTCCTCGTCCACATCCTCATCAACAGTGTCTAAGAGTTGCCTTTATTTCCCATCCTCACCAACATCTGATATTTTTGAGTTTTTAATAATAGTCATTACAACTGGTGGAAGATGATATCTTATTGTGGTTTTAATTTGCATTTCCCTGATGGTCAGTGATGTTGAGCATTGCTTATATATGTATTATCCATTTCTATGTGTTCTTTTGAAAATGTTGCTGGGCGCGGTGGCTCACGCCTGTAATCCCAGCACTTTGGGAGGCCGAGGTGGGCGGATCACGAGGTCAGGGGATCGAGACCATCCTGGCTAACACAGTGAAACCCTGTCTCTACTAAAACTACAAAAAATTAGCTAGGCGTGGTGGCGGCGCCTGTAGTCCCAGCTACTTGGGAGGCTGAGGCAGGAGAATGGCATGAACCTGGGAGGCAGAGCTTGCAGTGAGCTGAGACCACGGGGACCTTCTTGGTAAACCGGTGAAACCCCGTCTCTACTAAAATACAAAAAAAAAAAAAAAAAAAAATCTAGGCGTGGTGGCGGCGCCTGTAGTCCCAGCTACTCGGG
>NW_012101386.1:250094-251619 GCF_000951045.1 Mandrillus leucophaeus | reverse complement strand
AACGCCCCCACCCCACCCCCGACACCACCACCAAATCATTTTAAATCCCTGATCCAGCCTGCTTTCCTGTTCCATTGAGGAAATTCCAGCTTGGAGTCTCTTGAGAGGCCTGTGCTGCTCTCAGCAGACAATAACAGTGTTGGTAAATCTTTCCATGATCACCTGAGGTGTGAGTGTGGCACTGTCAGACTTGACACCCACACTAATCATTGGTGGGGTCTCTCTTCCTTGGCATAGGGTCACCTACAATTGGAACTGTGGGCTTGGAGCCCTGACAGTGACCACCAAGGGGGCCTTTCTTCTCTTGCACTGGATGGGAACTCCCTCTGCCCCAGTGCCCGGCATGCACTTTATCCTGCCTGCTGCCCACTGGCCCTTGAAGTTCTGTTGACCTGGGCTGCAGTGCTGAGTTAAACACCACACCTTTTCTAGATTTAGCTGACTAAATTCAGAAGCTTTGATAACTTACTGACATTGAGAAACAGGAGTTAAGTGACTGGGTGAGTCTGCCTTTGGTGCGTGTGAGAAAATTTTTCTCTTGTTATGATAAATATTTCTTTACAGACTTCACAGGAAGAACAGGATAAGGAATCCAGAGAAGTGCCCCAGAGGAAACTGTTTCATGGAGAGGAAGCCACAGGGCTGACAGGAAACTAGACCTTAACCCCCATCTGCACCTGCCCTGAGTCTGGCTCTTGTGCTCAGTGGGTCCTGAGCGCCCCCAGGTGGTCGTGTTCCCCTCCAGGGATACTTGTTTCTGGATTAACACTTATATATTTTTTCTAATTGTGTACCCAAAATGGAGACAGAGTAAACCGTGAATCCGTGCATCTCAGAGAACACAGAGCAGCAGAATAATACGCTCTGTTCCCGCCCCCCACCCCCTCCACTCGCACACACATTTAGGTAAATCTTATTAAAACTGATTAAAAGAAAAGAGAAATAGAAATACATGCAGGCAAGTGGAGGTGAGTAGAGGTGGATTCCTTCCCAAAGAACAGAAAAGATGACGACAGCATTCTTCTATTTAAACCTTACAAGCAACAGGAAAATTGATGGTATCTGCAAAGTGTTGGACGAAAAGTCAACTCATTATTTCATAACCCACGGATGTTCTCTACAAAGTGAAAAAAAATTATATTTCTCTTTGACAGCATGAGGGGCTCAATGAATCCATGTCCCCATGAGACCAGTGAAAATTATTTTGAAACTTTTGAAAAATTACAGGGTTTGGAAAGGCTCTAACAGCATAAAGTAAGTGAAGAAATATTTATTCAAGAAAATCTATAAAACTCAGTAAGTCCAGTCATCGTATTTGATCTAAGATGCTCTTCCTTCCTTCCACATCCAAGCTCAGCATGATGTATTGTAACCTCCACTACAGAAGATGCAGCCAAGAAGACAGGACACCTTCTACCAGCTCCCACCAGAGGAAACTCTTCCCCAGGGGCCAGGACATTGGCCCTCTGACCCTGCCCACAGCACGTGATGCTGAGGCTCAGTTCTGGACAAGAGCTACTGAGAG
>NW_012101386.1:245475-246834 GCF_000951045.1 Mandrillus leucophaeus | reverse complement strand
TTTTTTTTTTTTTTTTAGGTAACAGGAACCTTTCCTGCTGAATCATTGTCAAACAGGAAACAGCTTCTGCTTGCAAGAACCACTAGCAAGGGACATGCCATTCATTAGTAAAGAAGAGGGAGGAAGACAAGGGTCTGAGTCAGGTGGGAATAAGAAGCCCAGGCCCTGTCAGGAAAAGGCATCTCGACCGCTCTTTCCTGTTCTGCATTGGTGGGGAGGGAGCACCCCTGAGAAGCAGCCTGGGTTCCTGTACAGGAGGTGCCCTGGGCTGTGTCTCTGTGGTCCCCGTGCACAGTAATATGTGGCTGTGTCCACAGGGTCCATGTTTGTCATTGTCAGAACCACCTGCTTTCTGGAGGTATCCTTGGAGATGGTGAGTCTGCTCTTCAGCGATGGGCTGTAGTATTTACCATCATCCCAATAAATGTTCGCAAGCCACTCCAGGGCCTTCCCTGGGGGCTGACGGATCCAGCCCACACCCATTCCACTAGTGGTGAGTGAGAACCCAGAGAAGGTGCAGGTCAGCGTGAGGGTCTGTGTGGGTTTCACCAGCGCAGGACCAGACTCCTTCAAGGTCACCTGGGACAAGACCCCTGTGGAGAAAGCATAAGAAGATGAAGTCCACAAAGAAAAGAGCAGATGTTTCACCCCTGAAGTAGTGCTTGACCACAGCACTCACAGGACGGGACGGTCAGCAGCAGGAGCGTGGAGCAAAGCGTGTCCATCGTGGGGCACAGGAGTCACTGAGCCAGTCCCGGTGCTCGGCTTTTCAACCCAGAGGAGGGTGGAGCTGGTGGAGATTTGCATCCCCTCATCTGAGTACTACTCTATGGGGTGCACTCAGGTCTCAGGACTCAGTAGGGGAGTGCATCTGTGGTGAGGCGCAGTGAGCCCTCAGATGTGGGCGTCCACGTGTGCTCTCCACTGGGGACACTGTCTCATTTCAGGACCATGGTTCTCAGTCAAGGCTGTGACACTCCTGTTTCCACAGACAGGACCTTTTTGGATGCTCATGCAGGGGACATGCAACCTTCTGGTTTCAGTCCTAGAGGATTAGAGTAGAAATCAAGAGAGCTGATGTTTTTCCTCCCTTCAAGAGAAATGACGGTGGGCATCTGGGAGAGCAGGGGGCTCCCCACAAGAATTCCGATCAAAATCCTCTTTGATTAGGGGGAAAGTGATGAATTTTTTTTAAAAAAGTTATAGAGAATAAATAAAAAAAATTTACAAATAATTATGTAAAGAAGTGTGTGCTTATCAGTGTGTCTGCACACAGCTGCATTCCTACAGGCAAGTTCCAAGAATAATCGATGTTGTCCCTGTGCCCTGTCAGCTCTGTGGAGAGAGTAGGCTGCAGGC
>NW_012101386.1:239239-241510 GCF_000951045.1 Mandrillus leucophaeus | reverse complement strand
GCCACTCCAGGGCCTTCCCTGAGGGCTGACGGATCCAGCTCACACCCATTCCACTAGTGCTGATTGAGAACCCAGAGAAGGTGCAGGTCAGCGTGAGGGTCTGTGTGGGTTTCACCAGCGCAGGACCAGACTCCTTCAAGGTGACCTGGGACAAGACCCCTGTGGAGAAAGCATAAGAAGATGAAGCCCACAAAGAAAAGAGCAGATGTTTCACCCCTGAAGTCGTCCCTGACCACAGCACTCACAGGACGGGACGGTCAGCAGCAGGAGCGTGGAGCAAAGTGTGTCCATGGTGGGGCACAGGATTCACTGAGCCAGTCCCGGTGCTCGGCTTTTCAATCGTGAGGAGGGTGGAGCTGGTGGAGATTTGCATGCCCTCATCTGAGCCCTACTCTATGGGGTGCACTCAGGTCTCAGGACTCAGTAGGGGAGTGCATCTGTGGTGAGGAGCAGTGAGCCCTCTGGTGTGGGCGTCCACATGTGCTCTCCACTGGGGACACTGTCTCATTTCAGGACCATGGTTCTCAGTCAAGACTGTGACACTCCTGCTTCCACAGACAGGATCTCCTTGGATGCTCATGCAGGGGACATACAACCTTCTGGTTTAAGTCCTAGAGGATTAGAGTAGAAATCAAGAGAGCTAGTGTTCTTCTTCCCTTCAAGAGAAATGACGGTGGGCATCTGGGAGAGCAGGGGGCTCCCCACAAGAATTCTGATCAAAATCCTCTTTGATTAGGGGGAAAGTGATGAATTTTTTTTTTAAGTTGGAAAGAATAAATTTAAAAAATTTTACAAATAATTATGTAAAGAAGTGTGTGCTTATCAGTGTGTCTGCACACAGCTGCATTCCTACAGGCAAGTTCCAAGAATAATCGATGTTGTCCCTGTGCCCTGTCAGCTCTGTGGAGAGAGTAGGCTGCAGGCGTGACTTCCCTTTTGTCAGCCCATGAATGAGCAGATGCTTTGGACAGGGAACTGGAAGACTCTTGAGGGAGCAGCTGGCTGACTGGTGCAGCCTTGGTCTGCACCTGCACTGGATGTGGTCTCTGCGCTCACAAGGCCGTGGACACTCATCAATGCAGGTTCAAGGAGTTAACTGCAGAGTTATATTCACTTGTGGTTTTCTCTGTAACAACAAAGTTATAGTTACAGATGATATAGTGGGTGGTCTCCTTAGGGTTGGATGCTGTCAAGTCAAAGAAGACAACCCTAGATTATAGTCAAAGGTTCTCTGGCTGGTTCCTTGCCGCACCTGCTCCTAGATGGTGATCTGTGTTGACTGAGTTCTGAGCTTCTCCTGCAGGTCCTCTGCTGTCCATGCAGCCCAGATAAAGGAGGGCTGGGGGATCTGCTTCTGAGATGCCCAGTCCTACATCTCGTTCCAGGTCAGGAGCTCAGACAGTCGTGGGGGCTGAACCTTGGATGTCTCCTGTGAGACCTCACCTGTGCACTGAGCTTCCTCAAAGCAATGTGACAGGGTCAGCTTCATGGACCTTACTGCAGGTGATTTTCCACAAATATTATTGTATTTCAACTACATAATTAAGGAACCATGTTCATCGGGGTGTAAGTAACTGACATACACACACACACACACGCACACACGGACACACACATAAACAGTATGGAAATTCATTTACATTTCCCAAAAACTGGACACATTTTGTATTATTCCTGATGAGTTCATACAAACCTGAGGTTTGAATCAGAAACTAAAAGATAACATTTTGTATAACCAAAGTTACAAATCAATAAGATGAGAAAATGGGGTCAGAAAAATCAAGATTGAGTTACTCCCTGCAGTCTAATGGTGATAAGTGACATAATGCAGCTGTGATGAAATGGGCTTCCAAGTGCTCTAATTGTTAACCTCTCGATTACAGCTGACCAGCAATCTCTGACAGTGGGGAAGCTAGAGTTCGCCCACATGGCATAGCCCTCTGACTCCATAAAACTTCACTGGGCTTCTCTGTAGGCTCAGAGGTGTGCAGACCCCTACCCCAGATTCTACAGTCAGACAAATCTCTGCTTTTTCCGTAGGGACACAAGAGATAGTGTGGAAGAGGGCCAGATGTACTTTACTCAAGGTCTCTGCACATGGAGAAAAACCAGTGAATGTGGAAAATGCATGGTCTCGATCCTTTGAACTGAAAGGAGTCGGGCACATTCCTCAGCCCCGGGCTAAAAACAAACAAGCCCAGTACAAACACATCCCATCCCACCACATATCGCCATATATCTCTCAAACTTCCTGAGCCCAGTACAAACACA